>NC_068982.1:73334134-73335435 GCF_001194135.2 Octopus bimaculoides | reverse complement strand
TTTACTTGACAATTTATGCACCACTTTGCAGAAATCACAATCTAAGTATATCTCAAAGCAAACTCTTACACTGTTGTACCATTGAATTACAAATAATGCTCATCCTTTATACTCGGATGACCCTACAGCTTCCAAGAGTACAACTGTATTCGTCTTTGCTTAGATAAAATGACTAAATTGTGGGTGTTAAGTCCCCATGAAGGGGTCTTTCTAACTTCTAAGAAGATGAAATTTTAGAAATATTACTTCATTTGTGTCTAATATCTATGGTTAAAATTTCACCAACAGCAAAAATATATGAATTTTCATGGGGGTTATGGCCCTTATGCATAGAATATAATTTCCAAATTTCATAAAGATCCATTCAGTACTTTTGACCTAGTTTTGGATAATAAAAAATGACAAAAATTTGAGAGTTAAGGCCCCCATTAGGAGATCTTAGAATCCTCATGAGAAGTGGAAACTTAGAGAGAATAATTCTTGATGTATGCCAATTACCCATGGTTGAAATTTCATCAACATCGAAAATTTATGAATTTTAAGCCATCTCAAATTCAAACCAAACATATTGCATTATACCCGCCCTTATGCATTGAATCTAAATTCCAAATATCATAAGGATCCATTCAGTAATTTTGGTCCATGAAATTGTATAACACTAAGCAAGAAGTTAAAAATTTGTTTGGTCTATGACACTACATGGACCGGAAGTAAGGCATGTGTAAAATTTGAATGACAGACAGACAGACAAGCACAGACACACATTCACGTAAAATCTCTTAATTGAGAATTGCAACTTCAGTTTGTACCGGAGCTAGCAGTCCCCACTGTGAAAGATTCTCGCCAGTCATGGACTGTACAGTATTTTTAATGAGCATCAGTGTTTGGTTGTGTGGCAGAGGTATACTTGGACTGTGTTTTTCTTTTTATTCTTGTTTGCTTGCTACAGCATGTCTTCTGTCATACTGTCCTCGAGATTATGACTAAGCATTGGATGATGAACTACCAAAGCTAATAATAGCAAAGATACTCTTCTTGCCTGGAGAATTCGTTATTGCAGTCTATTCCAAGAGGCCGTTCCATTCTGTGTCATCTTCTGAGAAGTTTCTTCCCTGGCAAATTTCCCGGTATTTTTCACAGACATATCCAGCAACTGTTCTGAGATCCTGGAATGCGATTGAACAACATTAAGGGTTCTAACCTTGTCTCCGAGAGTAATTTGATAGACTATTGATTTATAAATGTGTGTATCTCTCTCTCTCTCTCTCTCTCTCTCTCTCTCTCTCTCTCTCTCTCTCTCT
>NC_068982.1:73332767-73333997 GCF_001194135.2 Octopus bimaculoides | reverse complement strand
TATATATATATATATATATATATATATATATATGTATATATATATATATTTATACCACCCTACCACACACATACGAAATTGTAGCTATATAAGTTAAACTGAATCTACACTTGAAACTGATTTCCTATATACAATTGAAACGCATTCTAGCTGAATTAAAACATCAAACGAAATAGGTGGCGAAACTATTTCATATTTTCATCTGTATCTATTTTATTGTAGTTGCTTGTGTTTATACATATATACACATATATTTCAATATAATATTATAACTCAACTTCAATATTATAATTTTATTTTTCAAAATATTAGTTTGCTTACATTGCTAATGCTTCTATAAGTCAGTCTATTTTTTTTATATCTAAAAAATACAGTTTTTATTTCCTTTTGTGTGCGTAAACACTGTGATATCGTTTCACTTCAATAATTCCCTTTTCACACGTTATTTCCCCTATTTAAACTCGTTCAATATTACTATTTTCTTTCTCTGTTTAAACTTTTTTTTTCATTTTCTTTCTCTGTATTGTTTTTCAACTCGGCGAAACTATTTTATGTTTCAAACTCGCTAAATTTTGACATATGCATTATATCTCTGCGACGTATACACGTCTTCTTTTTTTTCCTCTCTCTCTCTTTCTTGGTTAGTTCTCAAAAAACTTAAATGTATTCAAATCTAATTTAATACATGTTTTATAACCTTTTTTCTGTTTCACAACACTACATTTTTAGAAACTTCTAACTCTGTAATGAGCTGAGACTTGATTCAGCTGAACCGTGAAGAATGCATTCATACTTCTTAGAATTCTTGACCTCTCCTGACACCCAAACTGTAACCTCTTAGGTTTTCCAATAACTGCAACCCACCACACATCCACGTTCTTTGCAACATCCTCCCCACTCACACCAGCTGGACCCTATGGTACTTCAAGCCACTTGACTTATTGGAGCCACATTAGTTCTATACTACTTCTCCTTGGCAGCTGGCATACTTTTTCTCCAGACATACAAGTAACAGATAGGCAAATAACTGAAACCACTTTTTAAGAAATGTTCCTCCATTTCCCAGGCGTGGCTATGTGGTAAGAAGCTTGGTCTCCAACCACATGGTTCCGGGTTCAGTCCCGCTAAGTAACAACTAGGGCAAGTGTCTTCTACTATAGCCATGGGCTGACCAAAGCCTTGTGAGTGGATTTGGTAGACGGAAACTGAAAGAAGCCCGTCGTGTATATA
>NC_068982.1:73320040-73332338 GCF_001194135.2 Octopus bimaculoides | reverse complement strand
AGAGAGAGAGAGAGAGAGAGAGAGAGAGAGAGAGAGAGAAAGAGAGAGAGAGAGAGAGATAGATAGAGAGAGAGAGATATATATATAGAGAGAGATAGAGAGAAATGTTCGAGGGATTTGGGGCTAGAATTTGAACTCGGATAGCCTTAATCACTCGGCCAATTCGCTACCTCTTTAAAATAAATCTTTTTAATCTTTGGCACAAGTCAGTAATTTTGACGGGGAGTAGCAAGTCAATTACATCGAAACCAGTACTTGAATAATACTTTATTTTAACGGTCCCGAAAAGATGTGAAGCAAAGATGACCTCGACTGGATTTGAACTTAGAAGGAAAGGAACCGGAAGAAATATTGCAAAAAATTTTGTCCGACGTGCTAACGATACTACCAGATTATCGCCTTAAATATTGGGTTGTCCGGAAAGTTAGTGCTGCTTTTTAAAGGAAAGAGAAAGGTCAATAAATATTTGCCATTACATTCTTAATCAACCAAATATGAACCATTTTGTTGCACAATGCGTCTCCATCTTTCCTTTAACTTGAAAATACCCTCTTCCCAGAATTGAAGTGGTTTCATGGCAAATAAGTCGAAAGGTAAGCTACTATAAATCGGCACGAACTTTCCGGACAACCCAATATTTATAAAATGATTCTTTCTATTATAGAGTACAGGGCCTGAATTTTTGAGAGAGGGAGCTAGTTGATTACATCGACCCCAGTGCTGAACTGATACTTATTTCATCGACCCCGATGTCATTTGAACTTAGAAGAACGTGAAGACGGATGAAATTCTGCAAAGCATTTTGTCCGGCGTGCTAACGATTCTGCTAGCTCACTGATTTTATATAAAATAATACACAAACAACACTGCCCTCTTTTCACTACTTCTATAAGGTAATTTATCATATCATTTATATGTTCGAGGGGGTGATGAAAAGTTCCTGCTTTAAGAGTAGTGCGGAAGGCCTGGTTGGAGGCCCAACATTCCTAGTTCTTATACAGGGCTTAGAAAAATTGAAGGACCGTTGCAATAAGTGTGTGAATCTGTGAGGAGGATATGCTGAATAAAATCATAATTAACTGATCTTCCTGCACTTTCTTTTACCCAAAGCCAGGAACTTTTCAGTGCCCCCTCGTATGTTGTTTAGCAGTCTTTCGCTTGCAAGTGTGTTTTTGGTTTTTGTTTCGTCTTCATTCTCATTCAGTTATATATACCACTATGTTATATCCAGCATTATATTATATTCAGTAGTAAATTATATAACAATTATGTAATTATATACAATTATATATACCTCACTAAATTAGACATCATTTCATAATCGTAATTGGGAAATGCATTATCGTAAATTTAGTATCTTTGTCAGTAAACATATAATTGAATATCTATCTATCTATCTATCTATCTATCTATCTATCTATCTATCTATCTATCTATCTATCTGTCGGTCTATCTGTCTGTCTGTCTATCCGCCAATCTATGTATGTATGTATGTATACATGTATGTATGCGTGCGTATGTGTGTGGGTATGTATATATGAGACTGTGTACATGTGTTTGTGAGCGTACGTGCGCATGTGCATGAATGTGTTCTTTTTATTATTGTCAAGCGAATGCCAGTTTTGCTGATTTTGAGGTCGTTTCGACACACCAGCGATATACGACTGTAAACTGATGACGTCATGATAGACATATGGGCGGAATATGAAATACGAAACTGATGACGACTTAATACACGTACAGTACAACATATAGTATAATCGAGTCAGCATTATTATCAACAGGATAATACACACTGGTTTCGAATGACCAGTTAACTAAACTACGCGAGAGAACCCAACGGCAATGCCTGAGGGTAGAATGTCTATCCTCAAGTACATGAAACCTGGAACAGCAGAGAGTGCAGAATAACCAGACAGGCCAATGAACTTGAAGGCTTGACGGTGGTGTGTGAAATGCTAAATTGTCAGAGCTGGTCAAAACAGAAATCGACATCTATTAGTCTTCGTGAAAGAGATTGGGGCCTCATCATGTATTATTCCAGAGAAATGCCAATAATGGATCCCAATAGAAGCAACTGGTAATGGAACTTGAGAGTCTTAGCAAGCCGACCTCTGGGCACTTGGAGGGCATCTAGCTGATGGCTGATCATACAGTATTGAATTAATCATATTGTAGCGACACCTCTTATTATTTTGTTTCTCATTTCATCTTTGTTATTACATCTAAGCGCCAAGGCACGTAACCTAGGTGTTATGACTTCCAGCTCATGATCGTAACCGAGTAGGTTATATATATATAAGCAAATTAATAGAGGTCACTAAAGTGACAGGGGGTACAAATTAGTACCCTCTGTCATTTTAGTGACCTCTATTAATTTGCCTTTAGGTTGTTAAATTGCTAATAAGCCACCAATATTATTTGTTATATATATATCCCGGAAACAGCTGTAAGACTTTCTATTTATAAATGTTCTAAAATCTTTCACAGCCTTTGGATTTTTTATCTCATTCTGAATATATATATATATATATATATATATATCTTGATATAACGATTAACCACGTATGCAGAAATAAAAGAAGTAGATCTCATCATCATCGAAATAGAGGAATATATTTGATATATTACACAGACCTGAAACACTCGCATACAGTACTCCGAGTTTACCGGCAGCTGATGAATGATAGCATGTGCGTTGATTGCCGATTGGAAATCGGTTAACTTCTTATCCATGGCTTGTCAGGAAACTGCAAGTACTATATAGGAGTGTTTCTTGTTTTCATATATTAGACACACGCGCCCCACTGCATATATATCTATATTATATGTATGTATGCGTATGCGAGTGTATATATAATATATACACTCATAGATAGGTGGATGGATAATTAGACAGATGCAGGAAATAACTTTTCTTTTAGATATGAATTAAAACCACAACTATGCTTCAATTCAATCTATTTTTATTAAAGATCTCTCATATCTACATATCAGACATTTATATTTCGTTTGGAAAACTGTTAGCTCACAGGCACGATATGTCTACTCTCCTTCTCTTACGATTGCTGGCTATTCTCTTATTTCATCAGGCCACTCGATCAACCTACCTTTCCTTCTCTAGTCATTCTACTATGTCTCATCAATCCCTAAATTCATTTTTGTCAACGTTTTCAGGTTGTCTCGCCCTCATCTTTAGGATGTAGAGTGGTTTTGGCTTCTACGCTGCCTTTTTTTTTATAGAGGGTTATTTATGTTTATACATGCTTCCCCACAAGAATTGTGGTGTTAGTGTTACGCCATCAAATTTGCCTTTGTGATGTGTAAAGGTTGTATGCTGATTGTCGCTTTGTATTGAGATATTAGTATTGTTCCTACAATCAATTGTCTCCTGGTATGGGGAGGTATTTTCTGTTAATATTTAAATTTTTAGCTTTGTTTTATTAGTGGGGCTGTGTGTTGCAATTGCGCTTTGTTTAAATGCACAGTGAGCGGATGAGAGAGTGTTGTACTTGTTTGGCCAATGTAACGTTTAGAATGGTGAAGTTTCCAACTTTCACTTTTCCAACCAAATTTATAAATTTCGTTGGTCATTCTTAGTTTGTTCTCAGGTTTATATGCTTTCGGTATGCTGTTTATAAAGAAGTTCTTGATATTGTTTTTGTAATATATTGATAGTGTCCATTTATGGTTTGGGGGTGACACATTCTGTGTTTCATTTTATGAAATATTTGACTATATGTTCATCAGTTCTGTACCTTGTATGCATTTGATTCATATATTACGCTTTGTGTACTTTCAATAGAAATATTGTCTAATATAGGTATAGGCAACCTTTATCGAGAAGTGGGTCGCACGTCACATGACTTATCTAAAAAAAAAAAAAAAAAAAAAAAAAAAAAATAAAGGTAATTTTTCATTGGCGTGTCATTCAGAAAGGCTCGCGGATCGTAGTTTACTCATGACTGATGTATTTGTCGTATTGTATTTCTGTCTACATTTATCAGTAACTTGGTCTGTTAGTTTGTTAGAATATCAGTTGTTAAGTAATGCTTGTTTTATTCTGCGAATCTCTTTATCTAGTGTTTTATTTGTGGAAGAAAACCTTAATACCTTCTAAGTAGTGATTTTACCACTGACATTTTGTAGGTATGTAGGTATTCATTATCTCCATGTTAGTATTTGAATTTATTTATGTCTTGCGTGTAAACTGACACAATGTTTGAATTATTTTTAATCTGAATATTTATGTCTAGGAACGGAGTCACATAAGTGTTGCATTGGATGTTAAATTATAGTACTGAGTTTTCTATCCTGATTTAATTTCTCACTGTCTTTTGAAGCGTTCATAACAACTAGCTAACCGCCTACATATCTAATGTAGATTGTATGTTTGTGTTGAAGTATTACATTACTTTCAGTTGTAGTAAAGTAGAATATGGTGAGCATAAGGTCCTAGGAGAGAACCTATAGCTACTCCATTTTCCTTTTCATATTGTTTACCTTGTTTACCTTCTGGGCAGCGAAACAATACTTCTCTTGTGCAGGTTACTAATAAATAATTTTGCTGGTATCATGAGTGACTTTAATTTTGCGATCGTGAGTGCAGCACCCTAACCACTAGGCAACGCGTCTCTACAACTTTAAATTAGCATTTAATTCTAAACCTAACCCTAACCTTAGCCCTAATCCAATTTTATAAGTTAATCGGAGGAGGTGGTGAAGTATCTATGATTTTTCTAGGGCCTCCCACAGATTGACATGGTTGAATTTCAATTTGAATATATGTGGTTAATGTTCGTTCGAACGAAAAGCTCGAATGGGGAGGGTATTCCAGTGAGTTGCAGTCTTGAAAGGAAAGATTAGGGAAAATATGTAGTACTGAGGATAGATAAGGTGCAGTAGATGTGACTCGAGAAGGAAAGGTGGGTAAATTGAGCGGTCTGATGAAATGGGAAAATAGCTGGTTCAGAGACACAGCAATCGTTCTGGTAACAGCGGAAGAGAAAGAGAGTAGAAATATCGCGTCTGTGAGCCTTCAGTTGTATTTATGTCGGTGCGTCTTTTTGAAAGAAACTAGGTTGTTTTGTCCATTGAATGGTGTGTCGAGGTACTAACCCAATGACTGTAAATCTGGCATCAGGTAGTATCTATGTTGCGTGGAGGTGTCACATATGTGCCAAAGGTTAAAGAAGAGTGAAGAGGTGTATCATTTGTATAGGATTGTGCATTGTTAGAAAGGACGTCAAAAACAGACAAATAATGAAGAAGGAAAATATAAACATTATTTAAATTACCTAACTCCAAATTCAGACATAGAAGATATTTTCGTTGAGTACATGAAAACAGAATTTAAAAGATTGTAATAATAGTTGCGTGCATGACTGTATGGTTTAGAAGCTCTCTTTGCAACCACGTGATTCTGGATTCAGTCTTACTGCGCTGTATCTTGAGCAAGTGTTTTCTACAAGGCCGACCAATATCTTGTGAATGAATTTGGTAGACGGAACTAAATCTACAGCATTTTGATGAACTGAACATCAGACATCATGATATTGGTCATGGATGGTGTGTAACTCGGCACAGGAAAATCCCTCCTGCTCTTTTAATGGAAAGAATCGGTAGTGTTTGTAGGTATACTTCTCATTTTACGATCATTCGAGTCATTAAATAGCAGTGAAAAAGACCTTCTTGAAAACAGATGATTGCTAATTTTAGTAGAAATCCTCGCACGCCTGTGATCTACTATTACAGTCCAACTAATGTATGTGACGAAAATGTCGTTGGCTTCTATCAGGAACTTTCTTCATTTACTCAACAAATATCAAAGCTTGGCGTATTGATCGTATGAATGCGGAAATTGGATGTAATGAAAAAATATGTATGTAATGAAAATCACAAATAGACATTTCACGAAGCAACTAATACAAGCCGTCAATATTTGGAGGGATTTGTTTAAGATAATGGACTGTTATGCTTCAATACAAATTTCCAGAAAAAGAATGGCAAATTATGAACACACTGTAATTAATACAAAAGGCACAAAAGAAGAGCTCAATTTAATTACTCATACGTAAACCGTATATAGATTTATAGTGAGATGAATTGTAAAGCTTACAACAGTATGTTTTTTTCCTTCAGGAGTTAATTCGTTCGCCTAAGTCTGTGTTGCCACTAAGTCTAAATTTACAATCAATAGTAATCTACTATTTGATTGGATTAAACTGACTAACAATCAATACATCATGGAAGTTAAGGACACATTTTAAGCGCTTGAAACAGAAAATAGAATGAAATTCCCCAAATACTTATTATCTATGACGATTTTGTTACATCACATTATGATGCAATTTCATGCAGCATCTCACTCAAAACCCTAATCAAGAGAAAAGTAGTATGGGAATATTAAGGCAGTCATCGACAAGCGTTAATTCAGTCCATTTGGAAAATATGAAACCTTCAGAAAGAAATTACGGAAATTTGAAAAAAAAAAAAAAAATCCAAAATAAAAAATCCAAACAAACCAAAAAACACATTAGATATGAATGAAGTGGGACAGTAAAACTACATTCAAAGTAGGATTGATATCTCGCTATACATTTTTTGAGTATCGACATGGAACACTGTTAATGAAATCGATGTCCCACAGCCAAAGAAAAGGGCAAAAACTAAAATCCTTAAACCAAACAAGATCACTTCAACCATTGGAAGCACTGCTTTTAGAATCTTCTTGGAAAACCTCCGGTCATTAATGGCAAGCCTATAGAGACTATCATAAATTACAACAATCTGAATATCATATTGGGTCACTTTACAGCAGACGACTTAACTTTACAAGCAGCCGAATTAACTTTACAAGCAGACGACTTAACTTTACAAGCAGACGACTTAACTTTACAAGCAGAAGACTTAAAAGAAACTTTGACAAAAAAAAAAAAAAAAAATCCAAGCAAAAACACCCCAAAAATGCTCGTTGTCCGGACATTAACCATTCTTTCTCTTCCATGACATTTTTGAGGTCGTGAGAGAGTTGATCATTGTTTGTCATTCTAGGTAGTCCGAAATGAAAATTCCCATGGCTCAGGGTCCACAAAAGAAGCTAATTGATCTTTTTTCGATAGCAGTAACCAGCATTTCTTGTTCTTGCAACAAATTCTACCACCCTATGGGATTATCCAAGACATTGTAGATGTAATAATACTGCACTAAAAAACCACTCAAATTAAGGTACGTTCATTAGATATCGACATCAGACATCGACATTTTTGTTGATGGTTTACAAAAAGACATCCTTACACCTTTCTTATATTCTATCTTGATTATGTCCTTCACACTCCAGTATATCGCAACAAAAGCATTTGGTTTTACTCTTCCAAGAACAAGAAGTTCCAGATATCTAGGCTCAGCAATAACAGGCAAAGATTATACTGATAATTTAACCATAATTCCAGATACAATTGCAGAAGCTACCACTCTACTTCACAACCCGGAAGATGCCGTAGAAGGTATTAGCATCTAATATGAATGTTAAAAAACAAAACGAAACGAAAAAAGCAATTCAATTCATTAGATACACCTTGGAATGTGCAAGCAACTCCTGGAGAGGTTATCTGTCATTCATCCTTTCAGAGTCGATGTAATCAAATACCAAGCAGTGAAATCCCGAATCGATGATATTGAATAACTTCATTCCCTCAAAATTACTGGCCTTGCACCAAAATTGGCAATAATGATAATAATAATGATAATAATAATAATAATAATAATAATAATAATAATAATAATAATAATAATAATAATAATATATCGCCAGCCTTGACAGCGGCTGGACATGTTCTTTGCTGCTCTGGCCATTCAGCAGCCGAAGGCACAGAATCACTAATATAACCCAGCAGGACAACGGTAAAATAACTCCCAAAGACTGGAATATCTACCATTTCCTGTGAGTATTTTAAATCTCCCTCAAAGTAAGTTAAGAGACTTACATATCTACAGCTTTCGAACACACAAATGATCAGCTTTAAAAGAAAACTTTAATATCTACAACTTCTGTAAATATCTATCCTTTCCTTTCTCCTGAGTATTCGAAAATGTAAACATCCTCTTTTATTCTTAGAACAATACAATTTTCTCTGTGCAGACATACAAAAGACCACATTTAGTAAATTTTAAAACTTTAATATCTACAACTTTCTGTGAAAATGTTACCCTCCTTATCTTTTCTTTTCTCTCTCCTTGAGTATTCGAAAATGTAAACATCCTTTTCATTGCAAAAACACTACTGTATATATATATATATATATATATATGTATGATTATTGTTTTTTCTACCAGTAATTACAAATAGAACAAAGAGAATTGCTTCTTTTCAAGGCCAAGATCAACGCTGTCATTGGTCGGTGGTAGTAGTAAATACATTTGACCTCTGCTGACCCAAAGGATGCGAAGATTCTTTTGTCTTCTATTGCTGACCTCTTCACCATCTGCCGAATCTGTTTATAGACCTGTAGAATTCACCAAGCTGCTATTCTTCCTCCAACTATTTCCTTCAAGAACCACATATTTATGATTATCTCAAGTACAAGACAAAAGTTGAAAATAAAGAACATTTAATAAAACCTTTTAATAATAAATGGAAATAGTAATAATGATAATAATAATAGTAGTGATGGTGATGGTGATAACAACAACAACAACAACAACAACAACAACAACAGCAATAATAATAATAATAATAATAATAATAATAATAATAATAATAGGCTACAGTTGCTAATACTACAATTACTACTATTCTGATAGCACAAGAATCTGAGGCCCAACTACCACTACTACCACTACCCCACCCCTACTACTGTTGCTGTTTCTGCTACTACACATAGATACAGCAATAAAGGCAGTAATTGACAACGGCGATAGAAGACTGAAGAAGACTGCCCAGCAAAGAAAGCAACAACTAATACAAGAACATCAACAACATAGGAAGTAACTAAAATCTTCCACCTTCTCGGAACCCGTGGTTAGAGAACATAGCTTCGCTAGCGGCAAAAAACAACATTGAAAACAAAATAGTTATCGTGGCTACAGAAGTAAGGACGAAGGCAACGATCTTAGTCTTCAGACGCTGAGCCTGTCCACCGAAGATTACAAGTGAGCAATGGACTCTCTGGAAAGTCGTTCTGTATGACAGAAAGAGTAGTTACATCCCTTTTAAATTACAACTAACAACGCTGAGGAAGGCCAGATCAAATAGTGTAATTTTCTATGCGGTTGTCCATGTGAGCAGCGCTGGAAATTGGTGCCACCCCTGCTATGCATAGGCCTGTGTAACCTCTGCGTCTGTTAATATAACAGTGACAAATAGTAAAAGAAATAAAAACAATAATATCAGTGATATCAGTGATGATAATAATATTAGTAATGAAAGGAAGCGGTGGAATCTTCCCATGTCCTGATTAATGATACATCCAGTGATGGTGTCACAATAAAGACACTGGTAATTGCGCAACCTGATAATCGCCACCTCATATGAGTGACAATGAAACAAAACAAAATATTGTGAATAATGGTGGTAACGAAACTGAAGCCATTGTTGGTGACAGTGTTGCACCCGCCAGGCTCAGAGATTCTGGTCCGACTCCCGCCCGTCGATATCCAGAAAGGGACCACCACACACGGCACAGATGGAGCAAGCAAATTAATGCTGTGGTCATGGAGTGTTACTACCTGAGCAACCCTGTAGATGAAAATGGTGCTCAAATTAAGGGTTACTGACAACGTATGTATGATCATTGGAGAGAAAACGGATTGTTTCAACTTACGGAACAGAGATTGTGTGATCAAGCTAGAGCAATAAGAAAAAAAAATCGTTGGTTCACAGAAGCAGAGCTCGAAGCTATCAAAAGACGGTCTCGGAAAATAGCAGCAGAGATAACGATGAAAATATAGTTTTTGCTAATAAAAGTAATCTCATAGCACAGGAAAGGAGCAGTGGTAGCTTACTTGATGAGAGACATATAGATGATCTAAAAGAAGACGATAAAACTAATAGCGACATGACAGATGAACAAAAGGCAATCTACGACAGAATAAAGGTAAGACTACAAGAGAATGATAGTGACAATATTTTCAACCTTAAAAAGGTTGATCGGTGGAAATTGAACCAAGAAGCGAAAAATGTCAATGAAATTCTGAAATACATCAGAACAAACAACATCACAGAAACAAATAATTTGATCAAGGCAGCAAGTATTGTTGTAGCAGAAAACGTGGGTGTTGATGTCAAGAAAAAGAAATATAATGGGAGTGACAAAAGAAAAGACCCATGGTGGAAAAGAAGAATACAGGCAGGGTTGGATATGCTCTCGAAGGAAATTTCTGTTAGACCGAAAAGAGAAAAGGGGAGCTTAAAAGCGAACAAAAATACAGGGCGCTGAAAAGTAAGTATAACATTGAAAGAAAGGGCCTGAAAGTGGTAATAGAGGAACTGGAACAGTGCCGCGTTGCAAAGAAAGCAAAGATGGTAAGATACGACCAAAGAATGAAGGGTTACCAGCAGAATATGTTATTCAGAGTAGATCAGAAGAAATTCTAGATGAAAAGTTGATACCAGATAAGAATGAAAGTCAAAGGTTTTGGAGTGACATCTGGAGTAAAGATAAGGAGCACAAGAAGGATGCTGAATGGTTGCAAGAACTGAAACAAACAATAGTCTGTCCAAAACAGGCAGAACTAGTCATTTCAGTTAAGGGAGTGAAGGAAATCAGCAAAAAAAAAAAAAAAAAATTGAGCAACTGGAAGGCCCCAGGACCAGATGGAGTTCAAGGCTACTGGATCAAAACATTTGGTGAATGTCATGCACGAATAGTTGCGCAACTCAACACCTTGTTAAATGCCGACCAAGCAACACCAGAGTGGTTGACATTGGGTAGGACAGTGCTGTGCCTGAAAAACATTGAAAAGGCAATAGGGTAGACAATTACAGGCCAATATCTTGTTTGCCATTTATGTGGAAATTATTGACTGGAATACTCGCAGAGTCAATGTACGAACATCTGGAAAAAATAAAGTCCTGCCACATGAGCAGAAGGTTTGCAAGCGTAAGTGCAGAGGTACCAAGGATCAACTCCTGATGGACAAAACTGTACTCAGAGACTGCAAGAGGAAAAGTAACTTAGCCATGTCATGGATCGACTATCGTAAGGCGTTCGATATGATCTCACACTCTTGAATAATGGAATGTATGAACCTATTTGGTATTGCATCGAATGTTGAGCGATTGCTTGGAAAAAGTATGGCGAATTGGAGGACGGACCTGACAGCATACGGAAGAAGTTTAGGGACAGTAGAAATTGGGAGGGGCATCTTCCAGGAGGACTGCCTGTCCCCACTGATCTTTGTACTGTGCTTGATACCACTAACACCGATACTGAGGAAATCAAAAGCTTTGGTAACTTCCAGAATTTCTATATGATCCAATTCTTATTCTGTGTACCATAAAATTAATCATCTCAATCTACTTGATTTTGGTTAAAATCGAATCGCGCTCTTCGTCTTGACTGTTTACCATTGTGAAGAATTACGTCAATCCTTTTAAAAATATTATTATTATTATTATTATTATTATTATTATTATTATTATTATTATTATTATTATTGAGTGAGAGAGCAGTGCATGCCATCAAATTGACACTGGGATAAAATATACGAAGCCCAGTATAGCCATCATGACCACCCGTCTGATAAGGGTACACCAGGCACAAGCATTATAACCGTATGTGCGCGACATGATGATCTCATATCAAAATAAACAGCGCATGACCTTGTAGGGGTGGGAGTGGGGGAAGTTAGAGTTTTCTTCAGGTCGAGTAGCTCATTCCATTCAAAAGATCCTTGAATAAGGGTTGTTCAAGGATGTTGAACAAAACACCTATGTTTCCAGAGGGGAATTATTCAAACTCCAAAGAATTCCTCTCAACACATGGCTATGATGCTCCCCCACTACTTCTGTTCGTGATCAGAGATGCACATATCGTCAGCCACCTAGGGAATGTTCAACTGGTTATGGTCAAACAACTGACAAACAAATCTGTGGTATTGAGCAGAATATTTGCTGTAGCCCATCTTTTATACCAAGTCAAAACATGTACATGATAGCACTTCCAAACAGTTAAGATTAAAAGCCATGAGAGCCAGTGCCTGTATTATTATTATTATTATTATTATTATTATTATTATTATTATTATTATTATTATTATTATTATTATTATTATTATTGTTCAGTAGTTTTATTTTTAT
>NC_068982.1:73317707-73319202 GCF_001194135.2 Octopus bimaculoides | reverse complement strand
CCTTGTGGGCAATAAAGAAATAAGAATCGTTAGCACGCCGGAGAAAATGCTTAGCAGCATTTCGTTCGTCCTTACATTCTGAGTTAAAATTCTGAGGTCGACTTTACCTTTCATCCTTTCGGAGTCGATAAAATAAGTACCAGTCGAGTACTGGGGTCGGTGTAATCGCCTATTTCCCAGCCACAAATTTCAGGCCTTGTGTCTATAGCAGAAAGGATTATTATTATTATTATTATTATTGCTAGCTTGGGCGGTAGATTGGTAGAATCGTCAGAACGTCTAAAAAAAATAGTTTTGCTATTTTCTTCCATCTCTATATTCTGATTTCAAGTCCCATTGAAGCCAACTTTAACATTTCATCCGTTCAGAGTCCAAAGCATAAAGTACCAGTCATGTACCGGAGTCGACGGTATCGAGTAACTCGTGACCCTTAAGTTGCTCGTCTTGTGCCTCTACTACTACTATTACTACTACTACTACTACTACTACTACTACTACTACTACTACTACTACTACTACTACTACTACTAGTGCTCGTAGTAGTAGCAACTTCAGCAACTATAGTTATTACCGTTTGGTTTGTTAATCAGTTTGTGTAGCATCCTAACCATTTTAGAGGGGAAACTATGCATAATGGAATCAGAGGAAGGCGTAGGAAGAAAGAGGGAGAGAGAGAGAGAGAGAGAGAGAGGAAGAGAGAGGGAGAGAGTAAAGGAGAGAAAGAGAGAGAGAGAGAGAGGAGGAGAGAGGGAGAGAGTAAAGGAGAGAAAGAGAGAGAGAAGGAGAGAGTGTGTGAGGGAGACAGAGATAGATGTGGCGTCAGATGGTGGTGGAGACACAAGAACAAAATACAAAATAAATTGCACAAAGCCAAGCGATGGGCGCCTGTTGCTTGTTTTGGGCAATTGTTAGTTAAATATAATTGTATATATATTGGGAAGTAAGTGTATTAACCTATAGAATATAGTTGCCAGAAATAGCAAAGAAGGTCGTTTGTCCAACACACGGGAAATACTGTAACTGCATTTAATAGAATGGAGATGAAGGAATAATTTTGAATTTCCATTGCCAAAATTTCATCTCAGAATCATTGAATAAATCTGAATATATTAATATAAATGAAATTATATGCATGTATTTAACTATGAAGTAACCACCTAACAATATGCGTAAATACAAACGCGCGCACGCGCACGCATATGCTCATACCTGCACACAGACACATATAATCATGCACATATACGCACATACATGCAAATATATACATCATCCATGCACACACACATGTATGCGTGTTTGTATTCCAGTGTTTATATATATGGATGAATGTATGCGATGATATATATACACACATGTATATATACATATGTGTACACATATCCACATATTATATAATTATATATACATATTATACATATATATACATACATACATACATACATACATACATATATATATATATATATATATATATATATATATATATATATATATA
>NC_068982.1:73315907-73317472 GCF_001194135.2 Octopus bimaculoides | reverse complement strand
GGACAAAAAAATATATATATATATATATACAGAGTGCAGCGAATAAATTGTCGTCTAATTTACGTAAAATGAAAATAACACCGACATCTCATTTTTATAGATATATTTACCAAAATTACATAAAAATTTCTTGAAATACCAAAGAGTAAATTTATTCAATAAAATCGCCATTGGCTTCAACCACGGCCTCCAGACAACTTCGGAATCTCTTGCAACGCTTCTGGACGGTCTCCTTGTTTAAGTTGGTGAATGCTGCCATAATCGTTGCCTTCACTTCATCTTTGGTGTTACAAGGAGTTTTGTTGGCCTCTCGTTTAACTGCGCACCACACATAATAATCAAGGAAGTTGCAGTCTGGGGAGTTAGATGGCTAGATGTTAGGAGTAATGTGGTCACAGAAATTGTCTGATAGCCATGACTGGATACTCCTGCTTGTGTGACTTGGTTCAGAGTCTTCTTGAAAGACATACGGTCTTCCAGCAGTCACCCTCTTGACCCATGGCAGCACTACCTTCTCCAGGCACTTGATTTAGGCTTCCCTGTTGAGTCTGAGGCCGTGTGGGAAGATGAATGGAGACATAACATCGCTATCACTAGTGATCACTCCAAACCCCTTGATGTTGACTGGATGTTTGATTTTTATCACTCATAGTACATGTCCTCAAATTACACTTCTCAAATTGACACTCATACACTGAAATGTTCGTTTTGGAGCTTCCGGCGCGAATGCCAAGCAGTGCAGCATGTCGTTTCCAAATTTCTCGCAGAGTGAATTGCGTTAAGATGCTGTTTTTCTCACAGACGGTGCCCAATTGACCTTACTATATTGTGTAGTCGACAAAATCAAAAACAAACGATGTGCATGCGCGAAATTGAAAATATAAAATGGCGACAAGTTACCCGTCACATCCTGTATATATATGTAGTGAGACACGAAAGAGCTATTTTGTCGTTGTGGCATAGCACAGTCGTGCTATGTCAACTACAACCAATTAGAGTTGGCTGCGGAAGGATACAAATGGCAACTTCCACCCAGCAGTAATGCGTGCCTTTTTAAAATAGCTAACGATTTACAGCATTGACAACCCTAGTGACAACATCGCCTCCTTTGACATGCTACTATTTCAGTGCACACCACTTACGCCGCGCGACTCACTTCATGAATATCAGTTTTCACTCTACTTCGTATAAACAACTAAAACATATACAGTAAGTCATGCAATTTCTTCCTGTGTTGCTACACCATTTAATGGTTTTACGTACACACACAAGGCAACAAAATCTCATTACATCTTACCAGGACTTATTACAGTTCGAATAAATTATAATGTTCTATTTCAAACCAGTATTCGTGTACTTTCTTTATTTTCACCACTTGCAATGCAGCACACATTGGAGTCATTTTATTTAAACATTTACGTGGACCTTTACACGGCATTATCAGCTCTATCGCCAACATCAACGAATGCGCTTCATCTCCTATTTACATCAGTAATTCGCCCAGTTACACACACACACACACACACACACACACACACACACACACACACACACACACACACACA
>NC_068982.1:73315145-73315656 GCF_001194135.2 Octopus bimaculoides | reverse complement strand
ATATATATACATATCTATATATATATGTATCTATATATGTATGTATACTTGTGTGATGATACGCACACACACACACACACACGCACGCACACACATAGTATTAAGTAAGAAAATGGAGAGATTTAATGGATATAAATTAATTTATTAATTAATTAGCATTGCCTACAATTGTTTCAATTTACACTTATTACAAAGTACAAAACATATATCTCAATCGATGCTAATTATTGTTAATTAATCAATGTTAATTATCTATTAATAAATGTTAATTAATTAATAGATTAATTTATATCCATTAAATCTCTCCATTTTCTCAACAATAATATTTGATATTTATAATATATTTATTGAAGAGATATCTTTTAACAATATAATATATTAAACTAGTGTAACTTGGATGGAACCATCCCTATAAGAGGCTTAATATCCTCATAATGACTGAATATATATATATATGTATGTATACATATACGATGATATGTGTATATATATATTCATATATATATATATA
>NC_068982.1:73309709-73314997 GCF_001194135.2 Octopus bimaculoides | reverse complement strand
TATATATGTATATATACATGCACACACATACCTACGTATATACATATATACCCAGTACATTATGAGGAAATGATGATCATAGACATTGACAATGAAGAAGATATGTGCATGTATTAACAATGTTATATATATGCATGATATATAGATATCTACATTTGCATCTACATACTTGTGTGTGCGTTTGAGTGCATATACATGTATGTGTACGTGTGTATGTGTTTGATTGCATGTGTGTGTGTGTGTGTGTGTGTGTGTGTGTGTGTGTGTGTGTGTGTGTGTGTGTGTGTGTGTGTGTGTGTGTGTGTGTAAACACATATATATATATGTCACACACACTCACACACATGTACAACTGAAAATACCTATATACTCCCCGTGTATGACTGCAAGAGTTTGTACTGAGCTATAGGTATATACATATTAAAGTGGAGAACATAATTTTCATTGAGTTAGATCTGACAGTTGTTTTCGAGAAACTTTTGACCTCTGAATCCAAAAAATAACCCCAGTGTTTCTGTATCATGTCAACTCTTTGAGCCACAGGATACCCTGAATTTATCTCAAAACCTTTAAAATATTGCACCTAACAGATCTGTGCTTCTTTCATAGAATGTTTTAAAAATTTACATACAACGGAAAGAAATACAATATTGTTTGACTTAAGTTTGAACAAATTTATTTTGTTCATTGAGAGGATATTTTTACTGTGAGTCAAATTTTGTGCAAATAGTTAAGATAAAAATTTGCGCCTATAGCTTTTCCTAGAGTGTTTGATTTGCGTACAGTTACCCTTCATTCTCCTACAATAGTCAGTCATCGTATTTACATCCCATCTACCCTGATACCATTCCTCTATGACCTTCATGTCAAGGGGTGGGAATATAATTTTCGTTATGTCAACAAGTGGCTCATGTAGAAAGTGGGAATCACTAGTTTTGAGGTCAGGTCTAGGAGGTCAATTCCTCTCCACCCAATGCTTCTCTCGAGCTCTGCGGTCACAAATGAACTGAAAGCAGAGATATTTGGTATATTCGTTTAGGTGACCAAGAAGGAAGCATACCATTTTAAGGTCAATACAGACGATCTAATTGTATTTGTGATATTGCAACAACTCAATGACTCTCTTTATATCTCCACTTTATTCACAAAGACAAACTAAATGCCCAGTTGGGACAGCCTCATCTAAATTGCCATTGTGAAAGAGGACATAATCTAAGCTCCGCTTTGAGCTATTGATGAACAGTGGCCATTCGGTTGAGTTGTAGATTAGAACTTCCAATTCCTCCAGTGAACCCTGCATGTTATGGCAATACACAAACCTACTGTCACTTCGAAAGTACTATAGGAATGTATTTTCCTTGGACCAAAAGTAGGATAGCTTCGTTCCTTTTTTAAGCAAGTTTTTCTCATTCGGTCTTGGTACTAGGAGTTCTGAAGCCTTTTTTGATCATTCCATATCTCGTGCAAAATCATTCAACTCGAGCTAATTGAATCCCTTGCGAAGTGGGTCATCTGCATCATTGTTGTCACTGAGTTCGTCATCATGATCCACATCTTCAAGAGAGGGTAGTTGAACGAAAACTGGTACTGGGACTTCAGCTGAATGAGGTACTGGATATATAGTTGATAATAGGCAAAGATACTCGATTTTACATTTGCTTTCTTGTTATATCCTGAAGTTTTCACTAAACAAAAGTAACAGTCCGTGTAATGATCTTTTTCTCTTGCCAAGTCATAAGTGTACTAAATTCCAACTTATCATGTGTTCCTTTGATTCACATCGCTAAACTCTCGATACCCTACTTGCACATCTTGTGAGGGGCCCAAACCTTGTTTTGATCATCAACTTTTACTTAAAAATGGGCAAGATAGCTTAGCTTTACAAATGCGCCGATGTTTAACTGAGAATGGTGAAATTGCCACAGATATAACAAAAGGAATCAGGGCTGTTTAGGCACTTACGATGAGAAGTAGCAGAAGGAGACATGATCTGAAAGAAAGGAAATAAGCATAGGAATAAAAATTAAGTTGAACAGGAAAAACGAAAACAAAAGCAAATAAAAAAATTACATAAAACCTGTTAACCCCTTGCATACAAACCTTTATGTATTATTTACAGAATACTATAATAATCAACTATATAGAGCAACCACAGAGACCTGTAACCGCTATCCCAGATAAATGTGTGTATTCTACATATATGTGTATGGATATGCATCCATAAATGAATATACATTCATCTCCATTCATAAAAATATACATTACATACATATACATTCACACAAATACTGCATAAGAAAAAAAGAACAGGGTAGAAATTTAGGCCTCAGACCTCAGGAGAAAATGCCTCCACACTTCAAATCAACAATTCATTCATTTCAAAACCTTGCCATCTCTCCTCCACTGCACAAATCTGTTTTCTGGCCTCCTAACATCGAATCCTCTGCCCCAAAATGTTTGGTACTCCCATATTTTGGCCATATTCATGTAATTTCATGCATCTTAGTACCAAGCCTACTTCCAGCCTCCATCTTGAAACAGCAATTTGACTCTTAAGGATTGAAAATCAGTTGAGGCATCTGATCGGTCAATAATCGGGACTTACTATTTGGAGGGAGATTTGGACCTGACTATAGTCTGCCATCTTTTGAAACTAAATCACCAGATCTTAAAAATTCTCACTCCTTATCAACAAAATGATAAATGCAGTCAGCTGACCAAACAATACAATTGTTCTTATTCAGAAAGTAAGCTGTAGTAAAAAAAAACCCCTCCAAAACTTGACGTGATAGAAAACTGATTGTAGTTTTGAAATCAACAGGTCAATTTTAAGCAGAATCAAGTGAAATATTGAACTCAACGGAAATTATATTTAAAAAACATTGTTCCCCAGTGTTATTTACTGCTGCAGTGTTATGTCAGTTCATAACAATTGATGCAGTCTGAGCAAAACAGCGAATGCGGCCGTATAAAATGGTGTTTATTTCAACCACTCACTCTAACGTTATTTGCACTTGGACCAAATCTTTTGTAAAGGGGTGTAAAATACGTCTGATTTGATTTTCACTGTTTCATCTTCGGGGAGAGAAATCAAAAAGTACTGAAACCGTCTAGTATATTCATATATATATATATATATATATATATATATATATATATATATTTTCAAAATATTCTTATTACATACATACACAATTACTTACACACTATCGTAGAAAACACATACACGGATATATGAGCAAATGAATTGGGAATGATTATTATTGAAAATGGTCAGAACGGATTCTTCTCTTAGGTCGATTATTATTTTATCTCAGGAACAATCAGCCTAAACGTAAAAATGTGACCAAAGTTAAAACTTGAGATATTCTGAAAACACTGCAATGCCTCAGTTTAACATAGATGACTTAGGTTTTGGCTATTATTGGCTTACATATGATGTAAGTTAATAGCGCCACTAGGGGGTAGTTTTTCTAAGGTATGTTTTAGGACGTCATGTCCCACCCGAGTAAGAAGTTGTTGTTTACTGAGATGTAACAAAGTGTTGGTGGCTTGTTTGGTATTTCTTGAGTAATATTTTCGCGGTACCGTTTGAATGTTATTGGCTCTTTTTTCTTTGATTTCTTTCTGAATAAATTCTAAATGAAATAGAATCTGTTGAGGTAAAACAGTTGTATCGCAATGTCATGAGGGTAATTTTTGTTGGGGAATATAGCTCTGAAGCCCAGCTTTAGTTGATTTATGAACTTGATACCAACCGTATTTGAATAGTGCTGATGGAATATTTTCGATATTGTATAAATTAGAAAGGACAATTAGAAAGGACACACCAAATGCAGCGAAAAGTGCTTTACAGTAGAATCCGGATGGATATAGAAAGAGGGGTAAGCCTAAGAACTCGTGGCGTAGATCAACACAAAAGGAACTAGAGAAAGGAGGACATTCATGGCAGAGTATAAGTACAGAAGCGAAAAGTTATGCGACATGGAATTCAATTATAAGTGGCCTATACTCCGTGTTGGAAGGTTAAAGGCAAGAAGAAGTATAAATAGTGGAGTGCTCACTGAGGCGTTAGGAAGAATAAAATTTGAGTTTTTTTGAGACCATCTCAATAATCAAGGCCTGTCATACTATTTTTCTGAGCGATCTTTGGGGTGCTTCAATTCTTACAATGTTTTGTTTTGTGTAGGAAGACCATAATGGACAGCAATAATCAGCTTAAAAAATACAGCCATAATGATTCCATCTTTGGCACTGCATCTTCATTGTAACGAAGCTAGCTGATAATCTACTCTGTTACAATAAAGGTACTTAATATTTTGTCAACCCCAGTCGGTTGGAGAAGGTAACTTGACATTAACTGGATTTGAACTTCAAACGTACATTATATATTTTGGTACAACCGTTTCTGATCACCCGATCACCCGATCACCCAAGCATCCTGGCGAAAACGATAAAAATCTAATTAATGAATAAATCTCTACAAGGTCGGTCATCTGCTAGATATAGCAGCGATATCTTTCTAAAATTACCCACTGCAGTCTTAAGAAGAGGACACGTTTCTTAATACACTACACTATGCCTGGAAAATAAAACGGATTAGTCATGGATGGCACACCATTTATCACGTGTTTGTTCGGTCAGTGCTGAATTGGGACTAAACAACAACGGAGATAAATTCTAAAGCTATTATTAGAATATTTACCAAGGTACAGTGATATAAATATGTAAAGGTTGTATGTATTTGATTAAAACATCATCCACAGAATAATAAAATATTGATCGTTTGGTGAAGTGGAAAGCACAACCAACCAATAGAAATATGCTAAAAATGACTACAACTGTTTAATAACAGCCAGCCTTCTTCTCTCTCTTATTCTCAATCTACTGAAACAATGTTAGGTCCCATTGCAAAATGTTCTAAATCAGCTAAGCATTGTTATTGCTTAAAAATCTATTAAAAGAGTCACGTCTCGAGGTGAAGCATATATAATACATTTCATATACTCACTACAAAGCCTATCTATATACTTTCCTGAAATGCCTTTTAAATATCTGTTACTTATCTACTCGCACCTCCTGATGCAAACAGGAAAAATAGAACCCAAAACAGGAGTATATGTATATTTTTATTAATAGTTAGCAGAAAGAACAGAGTGACTCAAGGTCCGAGAGTTTCGTGTGCGTTGACACTTATCAAAATGATAAGTGTTAACGCACGAAACTCTCGGACCTTGAGTCACTCTGTTGCTTCTGCTAAATATTAATATACATATGTATGTGTATAT
>NC_068982.1:73308618-73309474 GCF_001194135.2 Octopus bimaculoides | reverse complement strand
ATATTATATATATAAAATAGTGGCAATTTGCTCATCACAGCCCCTCTCTCTGTATATAAATAAATATGTATATATATAGGGTGCGATGCGTAAATTGTCGCCATTTTATATTTTAATTTCGTGCATGTTTGTTTTTGATTTTGTCGACTACACAGTATGGTAGGATCAGTTGGGCACTGTCTGTGAGAAAAACACCTTGACGCAATCCACTCTACCAGAAATTTGGAAACGACATGCTGTACTGCTTAGCATTTGCACCGGAAGCTCCAATACGAACAATTCAGTGTTTAGGTATCAATATGAGGACAGTGAAGAGGATTCGGAAAGAGTTGGATGAGTCTAATGGTGATTACGAAGGTACGGCAGCTCGGAAAAATCACTCTGATCGTTCTGCAAAGAACTGAATTTGTTGGTGAGATCCAGGCCATGATTGACAACGGTCCCTCCAAGCCAATGACGTTCATCGCCAGGGACATGGGAATGTCTGAGTTTCTTATCAGGCAGATAGTGCATGAAGACATTCGGTATTCCTCCTACAAGATGAGAAAGGGCCAATTTTTATCTCAAGCCATCACTGCCATTTACCATTACCAACACGGTCACTATTACTACTACAACCAACGATTCAAGTCAATGCACTAGACAGCCATTATGTACCCATACAAAAAACGCTTCCACGTGGACTATGTTGACACCAGTAAGGAACAATTATGAACTTTTCTTTTAATTACATTTTTTTAAATATGTATTTTTGATAAGGTTCGTTTTTTCAAGAATCGAAACAGGTTAAATATCTCTGAGAAAATTATAAATTAAAATTCATTTTTCATATATTGGCGTTTTCAAACTTCTTTTT
>NC_068982.1:73306018-73308247 GCF_001194135.2 Octopus bimaculoides | reverse complement strand
ATATATATATATATATATATAATTGTCACCAAATGTGAGTAGGGTGTTAAAAAACACCTAGATTGCTAGAAATAAGAGCTAAAATGTTCTAATGCCGTAGTTAATACACATGAATGAAAACATATATACTAACAGGGACCATAATTGTCCGAAAAATACCAACCGAGAATTCTTAAGACTGGCGCGTCTGTTTTGGCAATTTCCGTTGCCATCATCAATTAAGCCAGCTCGGTGTTCAGCTATTTCCAGACCTGTTTCTCTATTAGCATATATGTTTTCGTCATCCAAATTAATGCATGATTTAGCGATTCGCTAATGTGTATACACAAAATTAACGTAAACAGCAGATTGCAATGTTTCTCCAAAAAGAATTATAATTGTCACTAAATGTGACTAAAGTATTTTCCGGACAGTTATGGTCCCTGTTAGTGTATATGTTTTCATTCATGTGCTTTAACTACAGCATTAGAGCATTTTAGATCTTATTTCTAGCAATCTAGGTGTTTTTTTAACACCCTAGTCAAATCTAGTGACAATTATATATATATTTACATTTTTCCCCATACTTAATGTAAATATATTGTGATTGGCAAGCTTTACTGCTGCACTCACTCAGAGATATCTCCCACGGCAGTATATATGTATATTTTTTATCTTTTATCTTTTATCTTTTATCCTTCATGACGTTGCTGAGGCAACAAACACAAGCGCACACACATGTTTACGTGGGGAAGTCAAAAATTATCCGCAATTTTGCCATAACATATCTTTATTATTGTGGTCACGTGAACGAAGTTTGTGCCTGATCACGCCATTTTTCTCTCTGGCTTTACAGTGTAAGCATGGCCGCTCCACTAGCAATATGCACTAAAAGAAGAACACAGAGCAATAATCCGAGAGAGGGTAATGGTGAACCGGTTCACAATTACCATCTCTCGAGCTTGCTGAATCTTCTCGTCAGTGGCAGAGGTTGACGGACGTCCTGCTTCCTCTTCGTGCGTCACGCTTATCCGGTCACTTTTAAACTTCTCGATCCGCTCATACACACTTCTATGCGGTAGTGCTGTCCCCGCATTGTGCTAAAAGCCTCCGATGAATTTCAGTACCTGATACATCTTCTGACCATAGGAGTCGGATCACTGCTCTTTGTTCTTCTTTGGTGCACATTGCTAGTGGAGCGGCCATGCTTACATTGTAAAGTCACATAGTAATATGGTGCGATCAAGCTCAAACTTCGATCACGTGACCTCAATAGTGCTGACTATAAGTACGCATGCGCAGAAGGCGGTGTGACCATAATAAAAATATGTTATGGCGAAAGTGCGGATAATTTTTTACTTCCCCTTGTATATATATATATATATATCAGAGAAGTGAAATGAGAGATTAGATGTTTATTCCATTAAAGATTTATAAACTTTCGAATCAACGGAAATCCCTTTTGGTCTGAAAAAGTCGAAGCTGCTCTGGGACTCGACATGAACCCATATACCTTGTAGACATGACATTCGTTCTACTATTGTACCAAAACATTTCTTCGAATTTCTCTATACATTTTATATACATTATTAGAGACGACATAATTAGGTACGTTTTTTCATCAAGAATCTTGCATACTAAATACAACGAAATACTGTAATGATTTTTGCGCAAATCTAGCTTGAAACTGCCATAACTTTGTCACGATTTTTGTTCAAACATAAATTTATTTCTAGCAGAACACGAGGAGTTTCCTAAAAAGTAACATATACAGCAAATACTGTCAACGCCATCACAAACACCACCATAAGGAAGTCAAGAAGCTAGTTCCAATATAAACTACACTACACCTCATAAAAACATGCCTCCCATCTTCATGTAAAATACGCCTCCCCACAAAAGATTCATACTGTAAAATAAAAAATAAAATTGTGATGTTGCAATTTTGAGTGAATAAATGAGTTGAATAAATGACTTTTAAATATTTCAAAGTTAACCGACATTAATTAATATTTGTATGTTCATTAAATCCCTTTTCGTAATTTATAAAACTAATTAATGCTTTAAAATTTTGTATTCCTTAACTTTTTGGCTGTTCTGAGACTTTGATGTTTTGATGATGTGGTCTTTATATATTTCATGCATATATCATATTATATATATCTTATTGGTTCTAATAGTTCATATAATATCATATACATCTTGTTAGTTTTTATAGTTCATAGATATATTATGCGCACTTTGTTAATT
>NC_068982.1:73305158-73305717 GCF_001194135.2 Octopus bimaculoides | reverse complement strand
ATATATATATATATATATATACATACATACACATATACATGTATGTATACATATATATATAGATATATTCATGTATGAATATATATATATATATGTACTTCTATATATATCTGTGTATATATACATATATATATCTACATATATTCATTTATATATATATAGATACATATACATATGCATATACATATACGTAAGTATATATGTATACATACACACACTCACACATATACATATATATAAAGATATATGTACATATATTTATACATCTATATGAAATATTACATACACAGTGCTAGTTTTATATTAACATATATAATATCATATAGACTTCATTAGTCTTTAGAGATCCCATATATTCCGGAGTGGGTTTCTTGTTATGAGCGCAAGTGTTGGAGTGCTGTGAAGAAGCATGCTTTCCAACCATGTGGTCTCAGGTTCAGTCCCACTGCGCTGCACCTTGGGCAAGTTATAACTCTGCTATACCTCCGTGCTGATCAAAGCCTTGTGAGTGGATTTGGGAGAGAGAAACTGAAAGAAGCTTGTCGTATATATATGTATA
>NC_068982.1:73303068-73305148 GCF_001194135.2 Octopus bimaculoides | reverse complement strand
TACATACATACATACATATATATATATATATTATTTGTAATCACTAGAAAGTTACAAGTGTCTTAAGGACTGAGAATCACGAAAATGTCGGCTGTTTAGTAAATTTTGTAACCTTCTGCCGATTAAAAATACTACATACACACATATATACATACATACACACATACATACATACATACATACATACATACATACATGCATACATACGTACATACATACATACATACATACACAGACACACACATCCATCTCTCTCTCTCTCTCTTTATATATATATATATATATATACATACACACACACACACACACTGCATATTTTTGAAAGTGAGACTTTATTCCTTGCTTTTGTTATTCATGTCAGCGTGAAAACCGGAATGAATTAATTTACTGTACCACATTTTGAGTGATATATTCTATCGGTTGTTTGTAAATTCAAACGTACATACATATACGAATGCATGCACACATATTAGTTGCTGTAATTATTGTAGTTTTAGTTATATATATATATATATATATATATATATATACATGCATGTATGCATTGTATGTCATTGTATTGGTTATTTATAGTGCTACTGTCAATCCTTCCTGATTTTTAGCAGTAGTTGTCTCAATGTGTGTTTTATGCATCTATTTATTCATGAGGTTGTATTAATATGCCAACTGCAACATTTCACAATGTTTTCAGACAAAATATTAAAGCCTTATGTGAAACATTTAGGGAAAGCATAATGCAATAAAAGCGAATCGATGTCGCTGTAATTACGACCCTGTTTAAGTTTGAAGCTAAAGGTTATTTTCGTGGAAGCATAAAAATCAATGGGAAAGAGGCTATGTTCATTGAATATAACTCACGTAAATCATTTCATTTAGAGAAGGAGACTATAAAATTATAAACTTCCGCTAATGGTTTCATGAGACTAATATTCGAAATTTTAGGGTTATTCTATAGCTTGTTGGTATTAAAATCTAACCCTATACCTTGTTCCAATTACCTGTGAACTGGGAAAAATAGACGCACAGCTCTACGAAGCTTATCTTATTTATAAGAATTAATATTCGTTTCATAATAATGTCTGCTATTCTGAATTGCTTATCTCTAGGCACCAACCTACAACCAAGTCACAACTGGCTACTAGTGGACCAGCCATTTTCTCTGTTTCTGCGCGCCTTTTCCTCTAAAGTGTCTTTCTACTTGACTCTCCCTCTCTCATTCTCTCTCAGTCGCTCTCTCTCGTTCCCTATACTGACTCTCTCTCTATTTCGCAACCGTCGACTCTGATACAGGCAGCTTGATAAAAGAGACACTTAATCGGAATTATGAAATATGTTACGAAATGTGATGACCTTAGTCGGATTTCTTACCTTTATGTAAAATTCTGGTCATATTCTGAAAATACAAACATCTTGTAGTTATCTATCTATCTATCTATCTATCTATCTATCTATCTATCTATCTATCTATCTATCTATTTGCTTCCGTTCGCTTCACATCAATGTGTCTCTCTTTTTCAATTATCAAGACTAAAAATGATATCTTTTATCATTTACTTCTGAAGAGAAAACTATTTGTTATCAAATTCTGGTTGCTAACATTACGTAAACTATCTGGAAAAAATAGAGACAAACTCATTAAATTTCCAGTTCATTAAATTTGCCTTTGAAAAGAGACCTTTTAACCAATGGTGATGTTTACACACACACACACACACATATATGCCTGTTAAATTTTATGTCCCTGCCGTAAGGCTTTATTTCCACACATACCAGCTTAATTTAATTCGTCCTCAGTCGAAAGACACCTGTTGTTATGTCCTGTTATTTGTATTTGTGTACCATTTCTCCGTTTTCTTCCGTCCTTGTTTTCGTATACATTCGCTGCTTTCTTCCAAGGAATCTAGTGCTCTTAGCTTAGTTTTTCCTTGGGGCTGGCCAGATTGGAGCAATCTCGAGTATAACCAGCCGAAATTGCAAAGATAATCTGGAACTCGACTGGGGAAAGAAAACTCCGATTGACCCGTCCTTATTTTCTTTGTATCGTCTGTCTGGATGTTTTGTTGTCCCTTTTTTGTATCAC
>NC_068982.1:73300765-73301885 GCF_001194135.2 Octopus bimaculoides | reverse complement strand
ACAAAAAATACATATGCATGTATACACACATATATGTATATACTTTCATCTACATGTGTATATAGATGCATATCAGAGTACAGGACGTTAGAACAATGAACTACAGACAACGGAACGAACACATAGGAAAACAGAAAGCCACTTGGAATTATTCATCAGCTGCCTCTATTCTAACTCTACATTTCGAAGATAAGGCAGGACGTACTCTAGAATAGTCTCTTCCTGAGTAGTGGATCAACCAACTAAACAGAGGATTCCAAGGTGGCAAACGTAAACCCAGACAGGAAAAATTGGACAGTGAAAACAACACAAAAAAGCCGAACGGCCAAACGCGAATCTGATGTAGAACGCTAGTAGTTCGTCTTGCCTTCACAGCGGCTGGAGTGAAAAGAAAGTTGACCACAGGTCACACGAGAGCAGAGAGGATGGTATCTAGGGAAAATCATTGTCAAAAACAAAACAAATGACTTACTGTTTAATCAATTTAAACAAACAATCGATTAATTAGTTGGGTATTTAACCAATTGACTAATGATAAAGAAGTGGAATTAAACCAGTGCGTGTGTTAATAATATTGGCATAATGATTCTCCCTAGACACAACAAAATTTCACACAAAGAATCTTGCAAACCAGATACAAAAACGACATACATACAAATATATATATATTTATTTTTTTAAAGAAACAGTTATAACAATATACCTACATGTATAACATATTATGCTTTACATACATACATAAAATATAAAAATACCAGTAATAAAATATATAATACCAGTAATAAGATATATTATGTAGAACATTTAATATATATGTAAATATACATACATGTTATACATGTATGTATATTGTTATAATTGTTTCTTTAAATAGACATAATATAATGTCTAAAAGTTGATGAATACCATCTCTTGATCCCCTCCATTTTCTTATTACCGTATAAATTAAGGGTAAAACAACTTTTTACCCTCACTCATTTATGACATTCAGTAGTGTAATTGCCATGCAATGAAAAAACATTTGGGTATTCTACTAGCAGTATATTGGATAGATATTATCCCTTAGTTGGTTGGATTCATAACCTCTAACTCTCTTGGAATTATATATATATATATATAT
>NC_068982.1:73299169-73300755 GCF_001194135.2 Octopus bimaculoides | reverse complement strand
CTGTCATGTCAACTGGACATGTGGGTTAGGCTCTAACGGACAGCCTTCGATTTTTTTCCATCCAAAAGGGCTTTTCAACTCTATAGTTTTGTGTGCTTCGAGATCCATATACAGAAGAAAAAAATAATTGTATAATTGACAAGTAAACATGTCAATTGTGTCTGTCTCTCTGTAGCGTGAATACAATGAACACCCTTAATCGATTTTCTACCCTTTTCTACATATACACACACAAGCACACACGCACACACACACATTTACCCCCCCCCACCAGTATATAAATATATATATACATTATCATATATTTAATTTGTGTGTGTTTCAACCATACCAGTGTAGTACAGAAGCAGAAGATGATGTAAGGTAAAATAAGAGATGGACAAGAAAACAAAGGAAAAGAATCATTGGAATATGGATATTATTTGCAAAAAATCTGCGTAGAAACTGAAACATCTACTCAAGAATAAACTGAAAAGAAAACAACTCATTTTAAATGTCAGAATGAAAATGTGGCTCATGAAATTCCCAAAGCAACTGCATATCAAGGTGAATGGATCATCTGTCTTAAAATCAGGATATGAGAAAAGAACCCATTAATGATACACGGGAAGATCTTGAGTCTTGGAAATTTTATACGAAGACGATATGGTTCGTCAGAAGGTGACCTTCTGCACGCAATGAATGGGTTCGCTGCCAAGTGCTGCAAAGTAGGGATGAGAATTAGACAATGGCTCCCTGAAGAAAATCTTCCCAATGCATTCTATATATTAGTGGAACATTGTGAAGCCAAATGGAGAAGTTAAAGTATCTCGGGGCGGTATTCAAAAGGCTGAAGTGGATGCTAGACTTGTAGGAGGGTTGGTAAGTGGGGAAGGTTGGTAAAAGGCCAAACTTGCTATCTTCAGTTCGGCTTTTGTATTCGTCTTTACTTCATTGACATTCTTCACCAACCAATCTCTATTAGAAATGTTTCCATAGTGATTCCCTTGTTTAAAGACACCAGATTGATTCTGACAATCGCTTGGAAAGGTATTGGGAGAAAAGGGAATATATCTTTTCAATGTTTTCTACACTTCTTCGCATTATCCATTCATCCTTTTTCGCCGCCTACTAACCCTGAGAGGGTCCTCAAGCACCCCATAATAGGGCTCTAATAGAGTCCTCAAACACCCACTAATAAGGTCTTATCTGAAGCAACTGTCATTGCATTCCCAAGCGTGATCAACTGCGACTATGGATATTTGCGATCGTATTCTTTCGGTCATTTCCAAAAATTCAAGCTATGCTTATCTTTAATTTTTTTACTGGTTTCAGTAATTGGACAGCGGCCATTCTAGGGCAACGTCTTGAAAGGTTTTATTCTAACAAATCGATCCCAGTAATTATTTTTTTTAAATGTCTGATACTTATTTTATTGTCTCTTTTGACGAACCGCTAAGTCACAGGGACGTAAACACACCAGAACAAGTTGCCAAGTGGTGATGGGGAGAAAACATGCACACACATACACGCTCACGCGCGCACGCGCACACGCACACGCACACGCACACACACACACACACACACACACACACACACACACGACG
>NC_068982.1:73294844-73299159 GCF_001194135.2 Octopus bimaculoides | reverse complement strand
CACACACACACACACACACACACACGACGGACTTCTTTCAGTTTCTGTCTACCAAATCCACTCACAAGTGATCAACCCGAAGCTATAGTAGAAGACATTTGCTCAAGGTGCCACGCAGTGAGACTGGAGTCGGAGCCATGTGGTTCGGAAGCAAGCTTCTTACCACAGAAGAATGTAGTTAATGCCTCAGTTTTTTCAACAGACAATGGATGAGTTACTACAAAAGTAAAATGGAGAATATGAACATTTATTGCTTTTGAACTTGGTTTGCAAAATTCTTGATGGGAACCCGTGTGTTGAAGGAGATTTTGTTGTATCTCTGGGGGTTTGATTATGCCAATAATGAACACACGCACTGGTTCTATTTCATTTCTTTATTATTCATTAATTAGTTAACTGAATTAATATTTTACCCACCCCCATTGGTATTTCGTTTATGAGTGAAAGGTCGTTCAGAATGGTAACGTCTTTGGGTAGATTGAACTTTTGTGTCACTGAGATAGTGTACTTGAAACTTACGTCAAGAAGACCAAAAAAGCCATGGAAAAGGAGAAAAGGTTTCAAACATGTTATTTGTCAGCTGAATCACAAAATGAATATACTTCTCTTAGCCCCGATTTCGTTTGAAACACATACTCTCTGAAAGATGAAAGGCAAAATATTATTCAACAACAACAGCAACAACAACAACAACGACAATATTAATATTATTATTAATAATAATAATAATAATAATAATAATAATAATAATAATTTGTGCAATGCCTGATACCATACATGTTGAATAGACAAGATTTATCAAACGTTATCTTCAAAGTATAACTCGTAAGTTTAAGATTCATGTGAGATTTCGGTCTTTTGAAGACTGTTGTGAGAAAACTGGCTCTGAGATTGCAAACATGATAAAGGAAACATTAAGTAAATACAACATTCTCCTGGAAGATTATTGGAGTCAAGGATGTGATGATGGTGCCAATATGGCGTCCGGGTACAAGGGAGCACAAAAATTATAACTAAATGATAATACTCTCTCTCTTTTCTAACCTTGTGTCTGTTTATACATTAATTTTGTTTGGTACTAATTCAGCAGAGAGCTATATTACTGTAATAACCTTTTCCTGGAGCTATTGGAAGTGTTTACAATGTTTTTTTTTCTAAAATCCAAAAAGGTCATAAATTTCTTCTGGCACACATAGAGGCTGTCAGTTATTTTATCGTAAGATGATTACTCGGTGGTCAAGCAGAATCGATAGTGCGAAATCATTTGTATGAAAACTCATTGGTATCATATTGAGTCAGCAGGATGTTCTGGAACTTAATCTAACACCAAAGTTCAGAAGTGGAGTAAGAGGAACTATCAAATAGATGTCCACTCTCAGAATCATATTTATGTCTTCAGGTTCAACATTCTTGTTCCCCCGCCATTGATATTTATAGACAGGAGATGTCACTGTTGATATCTCGAAAATGGTTTTACAGGAAAAAGTTGTCATTAATTTACGTTTATGAATTTGTTTTGCAAAATTCCTGATATGAAATCGTGTGTTGAAACAGATATTGTTATATTTCAGGACGGTCATTTTTTCCCCCCAAATAAACACATGCATTATATATTCGTTTTTCACTCGTTTATTATTGTTCTTATTTTATCTTATGTCCATTGTCTGGAAATCTTTCGTTACACATCTATGACATCTTCAGCAACTCTTCCATTCACGCGTTTCCTCCTGTTCCGTGTCACTAATAATATTGAAGAAAGCAACGATGCCTTCCGGTTCAGTATTCTTGCTCCCAATAACACATGAAACATGGTTTTACAGGTAAGAGATGTCTCTGTTGATAGTGGAGCGGGCAACCATGTCTTCTGCTTCGAAAGTCTTGCTCCCAATAACAATTGGACCATGGAATTATCGGCAGGAGATATCACTGTTGATCTTGAAGCGAGTAACATTCAAATATTCTTTGAAAATCAGCAGAAATTACGAGCTAAATATAACGCTCAGTTCACAGAATCAAGATATGAACATGTTACTAACAGTCTACAAATTGAAATCAAGGAATCGCAAGCAAAACAAAGAATAGGAACAGAATTTCTGATCAGAATCGGTCAAGTAATGAAAGTAAGATAAAAAATCCTGACCTGACACATATGAAAAAAACCATTATGTCGGACATCTGTCCTTATGTCACTATCGATTGAGTGACAGGTGCTCTAATAAGATTTGAATCTGCTAAGTATGTTCCTGATACTGCTTCATTCCTCTGACAATATCTGCCGATATCGGGAAATCTTTTGACTATAAAAATGCGTGTCGTTTGCAGAAATTTATAATACTGATTAATACTGGTGTAGATAACAAACAACTTAGAAAACTAAATTAATCGACATAATCACTATTGATATAGAGGGGAAACTTTGGGGGAACTGCGGCTTCAACTCGGATTTATTCAATGTTTGAGGTTATCGTTATGAAATAGAACACGGAATATTTCTCAACTTAATTAAGATTATCAATCAAGGCAAGGTTTATATAAATGCGTTTATGAATGCACATTAATATGTTAGTGTTTACATAGTCAACTGAATAATGTGTTACAGAAAACGTTCATAAATATTGCTCTCAAAGTCGATTGGGTATTTTGTGTTGTGAGAAAAGCGTTATTAAAAATCAGCCTGGAAGAAGGAGATAAGGCAATTTTGTGATTCATTCCTTTAAGACGTGCCTCGCATGAAAATTAGCTCAACTACAGTTGCACCTCAGTGTTGTAGAACGTAACTTTGAATATTTTTGAGTTAATGTTCCGTTGGAAAACAGCATTCTGAATCTTTGTGCATCACTTCGAATTTTTCTGACGATATCCCACAAACGATAGAGTTAGTAGAATATTCATTCGGCAAGCATAAGGCGGTAAAGAATTATCTTCGAGTAAGCAACTCACAAGGTCGTCTAGAGCATTAGTTAAACTCAGCATAGAATCACAACTCAGTTCAACTATTGATTTTAGATGCGAAACACTTTTGAAAAATGTAAGCCCAGTTAGCTATTATATGCTTTTTGGTTATATCTAAATGTTTTTGGTTTTAATAATTAGCGAGTTGAGTTGCTAAAAACAACCTCGGATTGTATATATTATCTTTCTCTCGTCGGTTATGTGTGTGTGTATGTGTGTGTGTGTATGTGTGTGTGTGTATGTGTGTGTATGTGTGTGTGTATGTGTGTGTGTATGTGTGTGTGTGTATGTGTGCGTGTGTGTATGTGTGTGTGTAAGTATAAGTCTATCTATCTATCTATCTATCTATCTATCTATCTATCTATCTATCTATCTATCTATCTATGCGTGCACAAAATTAGCATCGAATGAACATGCCAGTATACATAATAACACACACACACACACACACACACACACGCACGCACAAACACTTACACACACACACACACACATTTACATACATGATGTATGTAAATACATCATGTGTCGCTTGACAAGTAGCGTTGGCGCGTTTATGTCCCCAAAACCTAGCGGTTCGGCAAAACAGACAGATAAAAATAAAAGCACAGGGGTTGATTCGTCCATCTCAAGGCGATGCCCTAGCATGATTGCAATCTAATCAATGACTGAAACAAGTATATATATAGTATATATATAGTATCTATTATCGTAAGGTACTAGAAAAATACGGCAACCCATTCTCCCTTTACATAGAAAATAACTGGAAGAGGTATCTGGATGACTGTTTCATTCTTTGACATGAAAGTATAGAGAGACTTAAAGAATTTCAAGCACTTATAAATAGACTTGAGGTAACATTCAATTTACGATGGAATATAGCCATCAAAAACTTCTATTCCTCGACATCCTCATTAAGAAATCTAACAACGAAATAGAAACAGATATATACTATAAGCCCACGGACTTCAAGCAATATCTACCGTTCAACTCATGCCACCCCAGACACACTAGAATGATTATCCCTTTCAACTTAGCAAAAAGAATTTGTACTATAGTTTCTAATACAAGCACTATTACAAGGGCCTTAGAATAATACCCACGCAAATATTAAAAACGATATATTCAGAACAGTCTCTAACCATGAATTTATGCAGAACAATTCCAACCACTACTATTACAACCACAGCGGGTCACTTTTAGGTCACTTGACCATTTAAGAGAATTCCACCAACATCCTACTACTGTCATACCACTCCCGCATTCTTCTTCTTCTTCTTCTTCTTCTTCTTCTTCTTCTTCTTCTTCTTCTTCTTCTTCTTCTTCTTCTTCTTCTTCTTCTTCTTCTTCTTCTTCTTCTTCT
>NC_068982.1:73291979-73292881 GCF_001194135.2 Octopus bimaculoides | reverse complement strand
AGAGAGAGAGAGAGAGAGAGAGAGAGAAAAAGAGAGAGTGAAGGTGTGTTGTCATGTATGTATTTTTTGCATGCATGTGTAAGTGGCACTCTCTCTCTCTCTCTCTCTCACACACACACACACATCTTTCTTATTCACGTACATAAATACGTATGTATACATCTTTTTTGTATGTATGTGTGCGCGTGCATGTGAGAGAGAAAGTGAATGACTGTATTTCCTCAAAACATATAGAGAAATGGATGCCTTTTAAGGTACACACTCATATACAAAATGTAACGTCACCGTCGTGATATAAAATGTCTTTTAGGATAGTTGAATTATAGAAAGATTAGAGTGTTAAATTTTTGTAATGCAAATATTTAAATGAAAATTGAGTTTATTTGATAGTCGTAAGATTACTGAATCTTTTGATACCCCATACGTCAAAATCGACAACTCAGCTTTCGAATGAATAAGGAAGATACACGCGCACAGACACACGCATACATACACACTCACACACACACACACACACACACACACACACACAAACTCTCTTTTATATATATATGGAAGTGTCCCTGTCCGTCGTACTCTCTGTCTGTTTCTCACACTCCCTGTGTGTCTATCTCTTTCCGTCTCCTCTCCTCCCAGTCACCATCATTATGCCACTTTTCCCTTAATCTAACACTTTTGCACCTCCTCTCTCATTTTATCATGTGATAGCCCAACCCCGTGGTCGGCTCATTATCGATTTTTATCGAAATCCAGTTAGCCTATAATTTAACTGGATGTTAGTTCAACATGCATACAAAGTTTGGTGAAGATTGGTTTCCTGGTTTGGGCAGCAAGATGGTAACAGACAGACGGACAGACAAACAGAAATTGCCATTTATATAAGATATATACAGTATATACAG
>NC_068982.1:73290881-73291770 GCF_001194135.2 Octopus bimaculoides | reverse complement strand
TATATATATATATATGAATTTATGTATGTCTTTGCATTTGATTCCAACGCCACTTGACAACCGTTGTTAGTTTGTTTACGCCCTTGTAATTTTGTGGTCGGGTAAAAAAGACCGATAGGATAACTACCAGACTTATAAAGAAAAATAGGATGATTACTGGAGTCGATTTGTTCGAGTAAAACTCTTCCAATCGGTGCCCCGGCATGGCTACTGTCAAATGACGGAAACAAGTAATAGATATGATAACTATTAACCAAAATGCCTACCTCGCAGTGTACACCTTCCATCACGCTCGATTTACAAAAGTCTAGATCGAAAATAGCATTCGATGACTCAGATTCCTGCTCCGGCTTCGAGCCCATACACAAGCCTTTACATTTATCACTCTAATGAAATTTGGAGAGAAGCAGGAAAGCCACAGTTTCTTCTTTCTTTTCGTTCCACCTTAACAATTAATTATATAGAGTCAGTCACCACTCTCTTTCTGTCTGTTGCTCTTCTATATTTTTGCTCTCTTCGTTTCATCGTTCGGTCTTAGCAAAATAATATTTTTTCCTCTGTAGCTAGCATAGACATTATTAGTGCACAAGTAAACAGACAGACACACACGCACGCGCGCGCACATGTATGTACACACGTGCATATGCACCTACGTGCATACACACACGCACACGCGCATATATAAACAAGCAGACATCGACATAAAAAAATGGCATTTTAATACCGAGTCAAAAAGTTATACTTTCATTGGGAACACAGGTGTCCGTTATGTGTATATACCTTTACACAGGTACATGTTTATATATATTACATATATGTATATAATGTGAGTGTGTGTATTAGGTATATATATATATATATATATTTAAAATGCAGAGATGCCTATAAT
>NC_068982.1:73282584-73287584 GCF_001194135.2 Octopus bimaculoides | reverse complement strand
GCAAAACATCACGGAAAGCCATATTAACCGCGGTATTCTTCCAGAGATGATATCTTTTATGGACGAATTGTGTTAAATTACACAAAAATATATTTGAAATGTTTCTTCAATAATTATACTCCTTAAAATAGCAACACTGTGTTGGTGTATTAGGCACGCTGCTTGTTAACAGAAACTGTTTATCATTTGTCTTCTAATCTTCCATAACTAAATCTGGACAATTATTTCCAAACCCCAAAAAGTCATGTTGCCTCAACTTCTATCAGACATCATCAATATTTTTATTGATTGAAACATTATGCTACCATTTTATACAATTCGTCAGCGGCTTAAAGTTTATCACTAGTTACTGTAATGAACTAATTTAAAGTTATTCTAATATAATAAGTCTTGAAAGCGGAAATAACTGTGAGCTGCCATAGGGTGTAGTAATGAAATTGTGTTTGGTGGAATGAAATCCACTTCAGCAAATGCACATGTTTGGAGAAAATCGAAATTTAAAGGGTGGCCTACAGAGTTGCCCAAAAGCAGAAATGACTTAGGTCCGAAAAAGTTCTCTCAGAAACGTTTGGTAACAGAACAGAAATGTTTAACGAACCACCTAGTAAACAGATCCTGTGTAAACACAAACTTTTCCGTTAGATTTGTACATAACAGATAGATTAGATTTAGAGACGTCTTTCATTACTTTTGGAGTATTAAGAAAGATAAGCAAGTAATGACTTAAGTTCCATGTCAGATATTTAACGTGATGTTATTAATATTCTATTTGTGCAACGCAATTGCAAAGCAATAGTTTTTACACTATTTGTATATACTTCAGACTAGCGATTTCTATTTTGTTTCGGAAGTGAGGCGAGTGCGCGGCGTTGATAATCTGCAAAAACAGTGAAATACTATATCTGCCGCTCTTCCCTTCCGAGGTGATTTTGTTTCGCCTTGCTCTGAGCTATACTGTGTTTTTAACTTTATTAGTCTTTAAAGGGACCTTTCCCGGACGAAATACCACAGGTTTCGGCATTTAAACAACATAAGTTAAGTATGTGATATTAGAAATCTTTACATTATAGAGATGCTTCAATTGCATAATTTGAATTTATTCTTTGAATAAAATATGTTTTAAAAAAGAATTTAAGGAAAGAAAATAAAGAAAATGATTTTTTTCTCATGAAATTTTGAAAAGAATTGAATGAAACAAACAAAGAAAGAAAAAGAATTTTTTCTCAAATGAAAAGAATATAATGTTTCACAAACATTAACGATATTGTGCTAAACACATTTCAATAGTTTTTCAAAAGAGATCACAATTTTATAAGCAAAAGCTGTAGGGCTACTAATCCCATGTTCCTCTATACAAAACTTGGCTGTAGTCATCCCTTCCTCTGGTAATATAAAAACAAAATTAAACTCTTAAAAGGAAGGGTGTTTCTTTCCATCTATGCGTTTTTTCGATAACAAATAGTTGTGACTTCCTCTATGTGGGTGATCGGCTAAAATCACTTAAGTTTAATTGCTTCTTTACTATAGAAAGCATGCAAAACTGCTTCAACATTAGATGTTTTTAAAAATGATCAGGTGAAAATTTTAAACTGTGGTTGGAAGAAATTTAACAAGATCCCTAAGTTTCGTACACAGAAAATACAGAGAATGAGCTTTTGGTACTTACTTATATATGTATGTATGCATGTATGTATGTATGTATGTATGTGAGTGTGTATGTATGTATGTATGTATGTATGTATGTATGTATGTATGCATGTATATATGTATGTATGTGAGTGTGTGTGTGTGTATGTACGTATTCATGTATTTATGTTCGTATGTATGTCTGTATGTGTGTTTGTTTTCCTGTTTGTCAGAGTGCCTCTCTTTACATCTGTATCACCCCTTGTCTCTTCTTCCTACTCTGGTTTGTAATCTATCTGACTGCATCCCTTTCTGTCTGTCTGCTTATTTGTTTGCCCGTTTGTCAGTTAGTTCACTTCTCTTTAACGTGTGTATGTCTATGTCAATCTCTTCTGGCTTGTTATCTGTTTGCCTTTTCTCTCTCTCTCTCTCTCTCTCTCTCTCTCTCTCTCTCTCTCTCTGTTTACAAACAACATTTTTATGCCTCTCTACTCCTCTTTAAACCATGTCATATCACTGTCGCATGCTTGCGCCTCCATATTGATCTGTCTCGTAATCTGTCTCGTAATCTTGTCTGCAGTTCGCACCGACACTGTCTTGCCTGTCTGCATGCATAAAAGAATGTCTCTCCTCTCACCTCTCATCTCTTCCTCCCTATATCTCTATGTGCAACCCGTCCCCACTAGTCTGTCTCGCTTACTCTCTTTGTTTCTTTCTCTCCCATAAACTTTACATTATAAGCGTTGGTGTCACTTTTACTTTTGTGTTCTTCATATTTCAACCTTTTTCCTCGGCTATTTTAGGAATGTCAAGATATTCTTCTCTACAGAAGGAATAATTCGCACCCATACGCACCCCATACGCACTCACACATAGTCATACACACTCGCACATACCCGTACACACTTGCATATAACTACACACAAATGCAAGACCTATACACAAGAACCAACGAGGAGGCTTCTATATTCGACCTGCTAGAAAGAGTAACAAAGTCTACCTCAAATCACACCTTAAAGGAAGAATACATTGAAGCATGTGGTCCCTGAGATGCAAAAAGGTTGGAGAGTCAAGGATGGAGTATCTATATTTGATAGGTCTGCTCGATCAGTGTTAACTACAGCAGCAGCAGCGCAGCAGCAACAGCAACAGCAAACAGCAACAAGAACAGCAACAGTAGCAGTAACAACAACAACAACAACAACAACAACAACAACAACAACAACAACAACAACAACAACATTAACGACAACAGCGGAAACAATTCACAATCATAGACTCACATATACACGTATGCACAAATGCACTCGTTCATACAAAATTATACAGATTAGATAATGTAGTCTTAGATACACTAAGTCCGACTAAAAAAATATCGTGGTCAAAGTTCGAATGCCTTTGTTTATAGGTCTACTTAGTTAAGGCTGATTGGGGTTAAACAACAACATCATCATCATCATCATCATCATCATCAGCAGCAGCAGCAGCAGCAACACAACGCAACAACACAACGCAACAACACAACGCAATAACAAAAATTGCTCATACTTATACACGTTATGCTTAATATACTACCATACGCAACTATACATGGTTATAAAAGATCTTACATAACATCATTCACAAGCATTCACAAGCATCCATAAGTATTCACAAGCATTCATTGTCATTTACAAAGGTTGTCAAGCATTCACTACCATTCACAAGCGTTCACAAGCATTCGCTACCATTCACAAATATTCACACCTATACATAACGATATATAGTCATAATTATTCTTTCATACTACTTTGTCTACTATATTCTCTTCTTTACATATATGTGTCCAACCACTCAGGCTCCGCACTAATGGCCATACCCTATTTTCCTTTTGTAAAGGTGTGTGGCAAGGTAGTTAAAGTGTTATATTCACGATCGCATGGTCGTGGTTTCGATTCTCGGATCGGGCGATGCGTTGTGTTTTTGAGCAAAGCACTTCATTTCACATTGCTTTGCAATCACTTCTACGTCTGACGTATGGCACACCGTGCACCTGTACAGGCAATGTCGATTTGATGGAAGGAGTGAGCTACTGTACAGCACAAACATTTGATCAATGTAAACAAATCTTTTGCGAAGGCTGTTCAGCAAGAAATTGCCAAAACGTCATATGTCATCAACAAAAGAGACCGCCATTTCTCTCCAATGTTTTCTCACTGGAATTTCTTTCTGAGCACGCGTCTTTTATGCCAGTTGCCGACTTGCAATAGTTTTAAACAGAATGCAAACAGCATCTCAATCGGTTTTAGAAAATCTGTGACGGCACAACTGCTTCTTCAAGATGAAACAACTTATAACAAATTACCTGTGTATATACCTGTATCTACACATATTCATACTATATATATATATTCTAGTCTTTCTTTTTTGAAATTTTACATACGCAAATACATACATACAGACAGACACACACGCGATGGGCTTTCATTCGTTCTCTATTTACTAAATTCATTGACAAAGTATTAGTCGTCCTGGAAAAATTGTACACGACACTTGTCCAAAGGGATGCGCAGTGGAACTGAACAGGAAATTAAGTGGTTGCAAAACGAACTTCTCGAACCATACAACCATGCCTGTGACAATGTATGTACACAGATATATACATACTTAACATGGCTACACATATACCTATATAAACACGCCATATGTACACGTACCACACACACGCGCACGCGCGCGCGCACACACACACTTGTTCACCCGCTTTCATAGACGTTTCTCAAAATATGTTTTATAAAGGAGTAATGGCTCTCCGAGGCAATGTTGACTGTCCAATGAAAACCTTAGCTTCATCTTTATAGTAACTGAACCATTGTTAACCACGTGGCCAGTTACTGAACGTACGGAAAATATCACTGGGAATCTATGTAGACCAGAGGTCAGCAAAGTGGGTAATATTGACTCCTGCAGGTCTATGTGGCTATCCAAGCGTCCATAAACATCTGAAACGTTTTGAACATTTGAATGATGACTTATTAGCAAACTGAATCTGGAAGGGTGTAGGTAATTTAAAGCCCAAACTCATTAATTTACAGCCAAATATCGAATCAAAAGTAGCATGCACCAAACACCTTTATCATATTAAATATTTTGACTATATTAATTTAATATCACTGAATTTTTATTGTTCTTTATCAATTTTGTTAAATATTTTCATAACAAAAAAAAAATTTTTTTTTATTAAAAAAGCGGTAATGACTCAAAAGACGAAATCATTATTTTTAAATCAAATTTTTTAAAATTGAAAACGTGGAGTCCACTAGCGGGCAGTTAGTATAAGGGAGATAATAAATTTTCTTCATTTTTGGTGAGATTAGAAATTTGAATTTCAAATT
>NC_068982.1:73281314-73282236 GCF_001194135.2 Octopus bimaculoides | reverse complement strand
GAGTGTTTATTAAGCGAAAACACCTAAAGCTGCATGAGGCTCCGGCAGAGGATGGTGGCGAACCCTGCTGTACTCTTCCACCACAACTTTCTCTCACTCTTTCTTCCTGTTTCTGTTGTACCTGTATTTCAAAGGGCCAGCCTTGTCACACTCTGTGTCACGCTGAATCTCCCCGAGAACTACGTTAAGGGTACACGTGTCTGTGGAGTGCTCAGCCACTTGCACGTTAATTTCACGAGCAGGCTGTTCCGTTGATCGGATCAACTGGAACCCTCGACGTCGTAAGCGACGGAGTGCCAACAACTACGGAAGTCTTAACATTTCTAGTCTTAGATAATCATATTTAAATTTCATTTTAGAAATTTACATAACGGAGGTCGATAACTTATCAATGATTCTATGAAGGGGCCAATGAAATAGGTTTACCAATCTTGGTTAAGACCCTGATCTCTTAGTTCACGTATTACTTGATGTCTCCACTGCAAATTTTTGTCAGGTCAACATACCTCCATAGCCAGTTGCAATTGACGCTAGATCGAAAATAATATCTTGAAATCTTATATATTCTATAAATTGCTTCTTTAATTAGATTCTTTCTCGATCATTTCTCTCCAGAAATGTATCTCTCTAGAATCCCTTCTTGCATGTGAATAAACACATCTGTGTGTGTGTCTGTCTGTCTGTTTGTCTATCTATCTATCTATCTATCTATCTATCTATCTATCTATCTATCTATCTATCTATCTATCTAACAAGCTATTTATCTACTTAGCTACCGATCTGTCTCTGCTTCTCTCTCTCTCTCTCTCTTTCTACCTACCTACCTACCTACCTACCTGCCTATTTACTAATCCTACTTACCTACCTATCCACCTACCGGCCTGTCTGCCTGTCCGTCTGCCTGTCCGTCTGCCTATCTGCC
>NC_068982.1:73278119-73280876 GCF_001194135.2 Octopus bimaculoides | reverse complement strand
GCTATCCCCCTCTACCCCCTCCCTATATATATGCATGTATCTATATTTATATATATATATATTTGTTTTTAACCATTGATGTTGATAACTATTATTTTTGATTGATTTTAAGATACCTAAATGAAAGCCCATCCTAACAGGCCACTGCATGTCTTGCAGTATTTTCCCCAAGTCTCAGCACCTTGAGTTCAATTTCCGAAGTCAGCTTTGCTTTTATCCTTTCGAGATTGGCGGAACTCTAAGAGCAGCGGATCAGACACCTTGTGGGATTTGTTCAGCGTCTTTGCTTTCTGAGTTCAAACCATGTCATTCCATTTGTGAAAACATTGGGCCAAATTTTATGTTTAAAGACATCTTCTCCCTCCTTCCCCCCATTAGTCTCGAAGGCCCTGTAAGGGTTCATGGGCAATGCCTTCCTCCCTAACTAATAGATACTAAAATAAAACCATAAACAGTTGATGACATTTGATGCAAGCGTAAGCGTGACTGTGCAGTTAAGAACGCCGCTTTGCAGTCGCTTATTTTCGGATTCATTCCCACTGCACGGTATCTTGGGCAAGTGTCTTCTACTATAACTTCGGGTTGACCAATATTTTGAGAATGAATTTGGTAGACGAAAACTGTGTGGAAGCCTGTTGTATATATGTGTGCGCGTGGGTGTACGTGTGTTTGTGTTTATGTTTGTCTCTTCCTACCGTTTGACAAGGTGTTTGTTTGTGTAGGTCCTCGTAACTTAGTGATTCGGCGGAAGAGTTGGATACAATAAACACCAAACTTAAGCTAAGTAGTCGGACCGTTTCATTCAACTAAAAGCCTCAGCATTGCCATATTCAAATGACTAAAACGAGCAGAAGTTAAAAGATGATACGTCATCTACAAGAGTAATGTCAACTGCAGGGTCCAGAGTAGGAAGCATGAATAATTTTGGCATCAGAGAGCATTGGAAAGTATGAAAGAGCAAGTATCGAGACTTATACCGAAACATTTCTGTTTAAAACGTTATCCAGTACGATAGAATAACCAAGGCTTCAGTATATTTCCTTGAAATACACTTGTTCTTCCAGAGATATTTGTACTATATCGGCAGGCTGCCCACCACACAGGTATTGCTTGATGACTGTGAGACTGCTATCAAATAATATTTGCTTCAAATTTTGGCACAAGGCCAGTAATTTCGGGGGAGGGAGAAGGGGGCAAGTCGCTTAAATCGACCCCAGTGTTCAGCTGGTACTTATTTCATCGACCTTGAAAAGATGAAAGGCGAAGTCGACTTCGATGGAATTCGAACTTAGAACTTAAAACAGACGAAATGCCGCTAAGCACCCCCCCCCCCAGCATGCTAACGGTTCTGCCAATTTGCCGCCATCAAATAATATCAACGTTTATAGTCAATGTGGTTCACCAGTATCCAACGACATCTTTTATCTTTCACTTGTTTCAGTCTTCGATTGCGGTCATGCTGGGGCACTGCCTCAAAGGAAATAGTCGAACAAATCAACCCCAGTACTTAATGTTTTTAAAGTTTGGCACTAAGTCTAATGTTAACTTTTACCAGACCTCTAAGTTACGGGGCATGAACACACTAACACCGGTTGTCAAGCGATGACTGGGGAATTACAAACCTAGACACAAAGACACGCAAACACATACATACTTCTACACACACACATATATACACCACAAACTTCCACACAGTTTCCATCTACCAGCTTCGCTCACAAGGCTATTAGTTCAACCATGGCTACAGTAAAAGGCACTTGCCAAGGCTCCGCGCAGTGGGACTGAACCGGAAACTACGTGCTTGTAAACGAGCTTTTAACCACAGAGCCTTGCTTGCGCCTATATCTGCGTTCATGAAGGCAATTTATATAGGGTTGCTAATGATACATACATACGATCACTAAGCAGGGGAATCACACAAACATACAGGAAGGTGGTTCTTCAAAACTTTAATAATATTAACCATGAAACCAAAGTGTTAGACTAACATTGGGGATAGGCTAGAGACTCTGGCAAAAAAGAAGCCTTTACAACGATCAAAGACCATAAACCAAACCAAACTTTACCCCAGTCTCAAATATCGTCAGATTTCATCACGAACCCTTTGGAGTAACTGTCTCTAGTCTTAGGACTCACTGCACCTGTTAATCCGTTCCCAGAACGCCAGTTCGTGGCAGGATTACTCATTTACAGCTGAGTGAGCTGGAGGAACGTGGAATGGTGTGTTTTAACATAAAAACACAACGCATCCTCGATAGGGGAATAGAAACCATTATCTTACGATTGGGAGTGTAAACCCCCCTAACCATGAGGCTACGTACCTTCACAAAATGTAATCTGATAACGTTGCCAATATATGCTTATACTGGCATTGAAGACTTTTGAAGAAGTTTCGTAGCGACACAGAGTGGCACATCAAAACATACTAGTTGTTGGTGTCTAAAATCTGTTGAAGACCTACAAATGCCAACCGCATTCGGCACTTCTAAATTCTTGATTATGGTCAGCACATCCTTTGAAATTTCTCAAGACTGCAGATGTTAATCCACACGAGAAGATAGGTGGAGTGATGGTGGAGGTGGTGGTCGTGTTGTAGAGTTAGTTGATGTTGATGTCTTTCTGCAACTGGCATGAAAGAGTGAAACTGCTAACTTTTCTTGCAGACATATACCAGGTTCTGAACTACCAGGCACACACACACACACACACACACACACACACACACACACACACACACACACACACACACACACACAC
>NC_068982.1:73276331-73277405 GCF_001194135.2 Octopus bimaculoides | reverse complement strand
CTGTAGAGCTCGACGAGGACGTCCTACAAACCCTGGTGGAACAAAATCCCATCGTAACAGATGAGGAACTAGCAGAGAAGCTTGGATTTGGTCATTAAACCAGTCATTCAAGTCAGCGCTAAAAAAAAAACGACCATCTTTGGTTTCAAGGCGAAAGTTGTTCTTCCATCAGGATAATGATCGGCAACATACAGCGAGGATGACATTCCAAAGGTTGGTGCAGTTTGAATGGGAAACGATGCTCCACCCACCATATTTGCCAGACATTGCCCCATCTGATTATCATTTATTCCACAGTCTTCAAAATCATTTGGAAGAAAAAAATATGAATTCTGTAGTGGAGGAGTATTTTTCGTCACAGACAAGTGAATTTTGGAAGAGGAGCTTTGCAAGTCTACCAGATAGATGGAAGAGCATTGTAGAAAATGAAGGAGAGTATATTTTAGATTTAAAAAAGAACTTTGTTCATCTATGAAAAATAAAAGTATAAAAAAACCGCATTATTTATGGGGTGACCCAATATATATTAAATCAAATTAGGCAACGGTTTAGCAATGTGTCACTAAAAAGGAAAACTATAATCGTCATTAAATATGACTGAGGGTGTTAGAACACCTACAATGCTAGAAATAGAAGCTAAAGTGCTCTGATGCTGCAGTCAATGCACATAATTGTATACATACAGACTGACAGCGACTGTAAAATGGTAGTCGTGATGTCCCTATACTGTCGACAGTTTCGGCTTTAACACCGGAACCTCTTCAGTAGAGTCGGCACAATTCGCTAGATTCCGGACAAGATTGCCACCATATTTCTACACCATCGAAATTTATGGATGATTTAGCGAATCGCTAATGTGTATACTAATAATTAAATTAGGCGGCGGTTTAGCAATGTGTCACTAAAAAGGAAAACTATAATTATCATTAAACATGACTGAGGGTGTTAGAACCCCTACAATGCTAGAAATAAGAGCTAAAGTGCTATATATATATTTTCTCTCTCCTTATTTCTCTCCTTATTTCTATTTTTTTCTCATTCTTTTTTCTCCTTATTTCTTTCTGTGTTCCTTTC
>NC_068982.1:73275295-73275979 GCF_001194135.2 Octopus bimaculoides | reverse complement strand
ATATATATATATATATAGATATATATACGTAAATGTCGACCGATGAGGACGAGTTCTCAACATTGCATAGATGGATAGTAGAATTTCTTTATTTGTGCATTAAGGCTACTATTGGTTTTATGTTCTTAACAATTTTTCTGTTTCAGTCCAGAGGGGTTTGGTTAAGAGATCTGTCCCTTGGTACCGAGAAATCTCCAGTGGGTCGGTTATCCTGAAAGTCGTAGAAACTATCATGAAGTGTTTGTGGAAATTGTGTGCGTCTTTCGGGTTGATGTTCTTGTGGAAATAGGATATGTGTAGTGGTACTGTCTGTATAATTTTTTGAAGGGGTGTAGACATTCTTTACTGTGTTCGCTAGTGTGTTTTCTTTCTGTATTGGTTAAGGTCGTGGGGGCTTTATGTGTGCATGTAGTGTGTGTAGGGGTACAATGTGTGTAGGGGAGTTTATATTGGAGGTGATCGGGAAAGGTTTATTTGGTAGGTGTCCGCCGAGTTGGGACGTGCATGTTTGTATGTGGGTGCTTTGGTGAATGCTCTGGTCAAACTCTGCCCGACTCCAGAGTACTGGTGGAGAGCTGAGGCTGGGGGACTGGTGATCGTAGTCATGATGGGGTACGCATAACGTGCATGCATACATACATACATACATACATATATATATATATATATATATATATATATATA
>NC_068982.1:73270629-73273424 GCF_001194135.2 Octopus bimaculoides | reverse complement strand
ATATATATATATATATATATATATATATATATATATATATATGCAACTGTATGCATACACACACACACAAATATATGTACATACACACATATTCAAGTCGAGTATGTATACATCAAGATATGTATAGATATCTTTTCATACGTTGGTATATCTTTATCTCCCCACACGCATATACACATACAGACACACACACACATATCAATCCTCCCACCCATCCATACATCTATACATCCATCCATCCATTCATCCATCCATCCATCCATCCATCCATCTATATACGTATATAGCCAGCTTTATACACCGTCTTCCTGGTTAACTTTCTACATACTAGTACCTACCTACCTACCTACCTACCTACCTACCTACCTACCTACCTACCTACCTACCAATCTACCTACCTACCTACCTACCTACCTGCTTACCTACCTATCATCCTCCTTCCTCTTTTTGATCAACATCTATATCAAGCCACTTACCTACCTACATATATTTATCTACTTACCTGTCTATTTCTGTATTGATCATACAATTCACTCATCAATCTTCGCATGGACGCCACTATATCTTAAGTTACACATTTTCTCTTATATTATTTCACATGCGTGTTGGGTATATGTGTGTATAAAGTGTGAGTATGTTTGTGTGTGTGTATGGATGTGTATGCGCGTAGGCATACATACATGTATAACAACCTATGGATGTATCTATGGAGCAATCTACAGGAATAGTATTCCAAACTCAACATCTATCTCCTGTATTTACCTGTTAATCCATCTTCCCAACTACTTATCGTTTCATCTTCTCTGTCCTTCCTTCCGTCGCTTCTGTGTGCATACGTGCGTGCGTGTGCGTGTGTGTGCGTATGTGTGTGCGTATGCGTGTGTGTGTGTGTGCGTGTGGTGTGTTTGCGTGAGTGCGTGCGCCCGCGCACGCACTCAGACACGCTCATACATACATATATATCCATCTCTGTACGCCTGTACGCCCACGTCTATCTATCTATCTATCTATCTATCTATCTATCTATCTATCTATCTATCTAATCTGTGTGTCTGTCTGTGTGTCTGTCTGTGTGTCTGGCTGTGTGTCTGTCTGTGTGTCTGTCTGTGTGTCTGTCTGTGTGTCTGTCTGTGTGTCTGTCTGTTTGTCTGTCTGTCTGTTTGTCTGTCTGTCTGTTTGTCTATTTGTTTGTCTGTCTGTCTGTTTATCTATCTATCTATCTATCTATCTATCTATCTATCTATCTATCTATCTATCTATCTACTTCTCTGTGCATGTATATGCGTGTGCGTGTCTGTATGCAATGTAGATGTATGCGTGAATGTGTATATGTGTGTGTCTGTGTGTTTGTGCGGATATATGGGTATAAGTTTGTATAACATGTATATGTGTGTGTGTGTGTGCGACCAATGTTTCAAGTTTCAATTTCAGATGTTTACATGTCGTATGTCCGGAGCAGCAGGTAAAAAAACGTGACTGTTTTGAAGGATGCCAGTGAGAGAGAGAGGGAGAGAGAGAGAGAGAGAGAGAGAGAGAGAGAGAGAGAGAGAGAGAGAGAGAGAGAGAGAGAGAGAGAGAGAGAGAGAGAGAGAGAGAGAGAGAGGGAGAGAAAGAATGAGAGAAAGGGCCAATGTGAAGGCGGATAGAGGTGATCGGAGGAGATGGAGATAAAGAGACAGATAGAAAGAGAGGGAGTGAGAAAGAGAAAGAAAGAAGGAGAGAGAGAGAGAGAGAGAAAGAAAGAGAGAGAGAGAGAGAGAGAGATAGAGAGAAAGAGAGAAAGAAGTGGGAGAAAACATTGCCAAAAGGTCTGAAAATGCTGTAAAAAGTTACTGAATATAGAAAGTACTGTGCAAATGACGATTTATGTATCCACCCTCAGCAAATGGCGGTGCTCCAGTATGGGCGCAGAGTCTGACTGAAGTGGATAATAGAATACCTATCTATCTATCTATCTATCTATCTATCATTCTTTAATCCGAGAAAATCTACTGATTCATACATTAGATACCGAAACACACAGAGGCATAAACACATACACACCCACACAAGCAAACACACACACACAAGCAAACACACACATTCACATACGCGCATGCACAAGCATACATACATACATACATGCACACACATACATACGTACATACATACATACATGCATACATACACATATTCATACACACACAGATACACACGTGAAAATGACCAACACTTTTCCAAAGTCCAGCAGGTGACACTACACACATTTTGTTCAAATGCCAATGAGGTCTCTTTAACTTTCAGAATTACACACACGCACACGCGAGAGCGCACAGACGCGCACACGTACGCATACACACACACAAACATACACACATACATACACATTCACAAACACATACACACTCACACACATGTATCTTGTATATATATATATATATTCTTTTATTTGTTTCAGTCATTTGACTGTGGCCATGCTGGAGCACCGCTTGTAGTCGAACAGATTGACCCTAGGACTTATTCTTTTTAAGTCTAGTACTTATTCTATCGGTCTCTTTTACCGAACCGCTAAGTTACGGGGATGTAAATACACCTACATCGGTTGTCAAGCGATGGTGGTGGTGGTGGTGGGGGAGAAAAAGACACACAAACATATACATATATGTTTCCGTCTACCAATCCATTCACAGGGCTTTGGCCGGCCCGAGGCTATAGTATAAGACACTTGCCCACGCAGTGGGACTGAACTCGGAACCATGTGGTTGGTAAGCAAGGTACTTACCACACAGCCACTCCTGCGCCTATCTATATATATA
>NC_068982.1:73261218-73265311 GCF_001194135.2 Octopus bimaculoides | reverse complement strand
TGGATGTTAGTGATGAGCGCAAAGCATTGTGGAACCCTTCTCAAGAATTATTTGATCTTGGCAAGTCCTTTAAGACGCGATCACGTACATTCTAGAGTTCTATAGGAAAATATGGAGTTTCTCTTCGTCGACGAGGTTGATGACCCCCTTACAATCCCAATGTATGTAATCTCAAAATAGGTGATAAACTCAGAAGGGATGTCTTCATCGTCAGACAAATCTTCAATTACATTGACAACGGCTTCAATTGGCAAAAATGCTAAAAGCACAAAAGCACTTAATTTTAAGCTGAAAACTTTCATCTGTGTTGTATCTCATACTCTCACTAAGTGCACATATCTTTCGCCAACAAGACTGTCCGAGGTGAAAAACACACCCAACTACTTCTGAATATAGAAATAGAGAAACAATTGCATTGGAGAGCTTTTTCAAAGAACATGAGACAGGTTACAGGTTGACAATTTGGTCTTAAATCACGCAAGAGGCTTTTTTTTTGTCAGGAAGTAATTGAAATAGTCGGGGTACACACGAACTTCCTGTGGTGATATGTAGTCTCACTAACTGACTCCACAAACTAGAAGATATCTTGAAAGTTCCATCACAGACCCAATTGTTAGAGCTTTCTAGATCATCCAAGCCTTTTTTTTTGAGGAAAAAAAAAAACAAAAATTCTGTCTGGGTCATCAATGCCACTGTCAAAGACCAAAAAATAGGGACCTATCTTCTAAATACTTAACTGTATCAGGAATTTCAAACCCTGACCTACAAGCTGGTATCCCTAAAGCACGCTGCCTCCAATCACGTATGTTATGTGAAAGTCCAAGGATGGTTTGCACTGTTATTTTGTTTTCTCATCGAGATTTTCGACAGCAGTAGTAATTATTTCTTGTGAATATACTGTGCCCGTTTTCATTACTTCATTGAGTCAACTGCTTTTCGGACATTAACTTGTGCACTGATTGCAGAGTGATTATGGGAGCCCGATGAAAATATTACGCCTGGTTCACTGCTTTTATAAGTTGTATGCAGTCTAGCTCGGCAACCTTTATAAAACCGCTCACAACGCCGATATGTCTTGGTTTTTTTACTGTTGTTTCCATGCTTTTCGTATATATAATTCTCTTCATCGCAAAGCTTTCGTCTGTTCTCGGGTATGATAAATGTGGCAGCCATAGTCGAGAGAATCAGAGTTAATTCCTCGGAGGTGTCTTCAGCTCTGGTGTTGAATGCGCGTCGTTTTCTTTTTCCTTATTTTTCTTTTCGATTCTTTGATGCAGCGTCCACGACTGTCAGCAGGCGACTGACAATTCTGTCAGATTTCCTGTTTAAATACTCGCCGGTAGGCTCTAGCCGCTATAGCTAGTTAACTGTCACGTGACACAACTTAAGCTTCAACTGACCTATAGAGGAGAAGGGTTCGTAATTTTGGCCCATGCTCTCTAGGCCTACCTTCCAATAGAGTTGTTTTGATTTCAGCTCCCTCAACCAAAGCCAACTTGTTGTTAAACCTTTGAACCATCGCGGAGGGAGGCATGCAATGAAGGAGGTGTGTTCCCTCGGCTGACCTGTCAAGTAGCAACGCTGTTTAAGCGTCAGCCAGCCTCACCTGGCGACGCTATTTCTCAGTTGGCATGTTATGGCTTTCGAGCTATTTCGAGTCTTCTCGTTTCAGTCATATATAGAAGCTAACCTTTTCGACTGCCTCGTGTATCCTCCTTATTAGTTTTCTCAGCTCCGCATTCGAAAATCCAAATCTTCTTTTAAATAGCGTCGCCATTTTCCTTTCAATGAAGCCTCGCGCCCCCACTGCCAAGTGGTAATACTCGACAGCTCAGTCCTGTTCCCTGCACTCTTCTATTAATCTCTCATACTTCCTCTCCTTCTGTCGCTCTGCATTAGCGATGCTCTCTTCCCACGGCACTGTCAGCTCTATCAAAATGCCAATCTTCCGTTCTGTATTCTAAAAGATTAAATTCGGTCTTTTTGTTGTTACTATGAATGGGAATATTACTTGTCTTTCCAAATCCGCGGCCAGCTCCCAGTATCCGTTCCATCTTTCGTCTGTCTCGTATACTTTTCTGAACCTAGTCTTATGTTATTTCCCCTCCTTCTGGAAGTATATTAGTCCGCGCTTTTCCACTTTCGAGTACTCTTCCCTCTTGTACTCCTCGATTTTCTCCTTGAGTGCTGTGCTTATAACACCGAAGACTTGGTGACGCCATGTATATCTGTCCAATGCCAGCCTGCAGTTTGACAAGACATGTCTCATCGTGGCTTTCTCTCTGCACTTATATTCATCAGCCGTTTGTATGTTCCACCGGACTAAGTTGGCGGTGGCAGCAAAACGTCGAAGGTGGACTTGACCAGGAAGGATGTTCTTGCTAGTTCCCAAGCCCAAAGTTCTGACCACATATTCCTCCCATCTTAGGCACTGTTCCTGTTGACTACACTGCACCAAATGTACATTTCGTCTTTCTTTTTCCTCTTTGAGACCATTCCGTCCAAAGTCATTATAAATGGTATTATTTTAACCTTATATCCTTTCATTTGTTTAATTACTTTAACAAGCCTATAATACTTTTGTATTTTTGTCATTTCGACTTCGATGTTACTCCAATTTCGATTTTTATTGTTTCGTTTCTTTCGTGGTCAAATATTGTAATATCGGGTTCATTGTTTTCTATATGGCTTGGTGTTATTGCTGGGCTATCTACCAAAATCTTAACTTTTTCACTTAACCTTTACTATTGGGCTATCTACTAAAATCTTAACCTTTTCACTTAACCTTCTATTTGCACGTTTCTGATTTTCTGTTTTTTTTTCTGATATGTTATATTGCTGTAGTAATTTCGCAAAGATTATTTTGGTTATCTCATCGTGTCTCTTTATATTTCGTGTATGCTGTTTTTCCGCATTTTCCCGTATGTTCGATATTTCCTTTGTTTTTTTTTTTTTACAATATCTGCATGCCTAGTAGTTGTTCTCTCTTGTAAATACTGTATAATATTTTTATCTATCATTAAGTATTTGCTTTGTTTTATAAATTTCAATGAGTCTCTTTTGGATACTGCTTCCTCATTCAGGTGTTTAAAGTATTCACCGGGTATTTCTTTGTGTGATTGTTCCTTAATTATTTTTTCTCCTTCGTATTTTTTGTATTCATTGACATTATTGATATTATTTTATACTCTCTTTACTCTCTTACTTGTTTCAGTCATTTGACTGTGGCCATGCTGGAGCACCGCCTTTAATCGAGCAAATCGACCCCAGTAAAGACTCTTTTGAGTCAATCAGAGACCTGTAATCTGGTTATTTAAGCAGAAGTTAAACTATTTTCTATTTCTTTTTCTAACGATTATCGTTTGGCAACCTTGAAGAAATGGTCTCTCCCCGTCTCTATCTATCTATCTATCTATCTATCTATCTATCTATCTATCTATCTATCTATCCATTTGTTTGCCTGACTGTCTGTCTGTCTGTCTGTCTGTCTTTATTAGCAAGTGATTAGCCCTCCTTTGGTATTGTTTCGGTAGAACAAAACCAGATGTTTTCAATTACATTAAATTAATCGAGATATCATTTGTCGATTGCTATTTCCACCCACTTAAAAACAAGTACGTTATTCGATTTTCTTTCTCTCTATTGTTGGTCGTTATCTGTTTGTGTACATTGACCGTATAAACAAAAAATATATACCAACAATTTCTACAACACAAATTATTTGTAAAACAAGAAAATATATATGTACAGTTTGACAACATTTATGTACATTAATCTGTTTATCTTGTATAGTATAGCCAAACATGTATATTTTTACTGTTTGAAATGTGCATGTTGTATTTCACAAACCACGTGCTATCTAATTACTATTGAAGACCAATAAAACCGAGGTGAGTCAATCTTCTATTCGACAAATAGCTATTAATGAAAGAATTACCTCTACTTATTCCATTCTGTTACTTATTTTATCGATAATAATTTGGCGAACCGTTACTTTATGGGACATAAGCGAAGCTGTTTGTAGACTGGTCTAAACATAAACACAGATAGGGACACTCACTAGCTTATGCATATATATATATATATATATATA
>NC_068982.1:73257634-73260928 GCF_001194135.2 Octopus bimaculoides | reverse complement strand
ACACACACACACACACACACACACACACACACACACACACACACACACACACAAACACACATACACACTGACAAATAAAAAAAAATGGATTAAGCAAATCATGTTATTACTTCAATATACAAATGTTTCATCTTACTTTAAACAGTCAATCTTGCAACGTTACAGAATAATACATACAACTAGTATTTACTTTCCTTGTGTCATTCACGTCAACACACGTTGAATAAGATTCTTCAGAATTTCGTCCAATCTAATCTCCTGAAATTCACTTAAAGTACTCTGAATATGGGCTTGTTTGCATGAACACGTTTACATAATACAAACAAATTAGTGGCGAGAATATAATTAGACAAGAAAAATATTTCTTTTTGTTCGGGCCTGATAATGAATTACCGCGCTGATATCAAGAACATGATTTTATAGTGGTTGATCTCATTAAATAGATGTTAAATTTTTATGATTCTTTCAGAGATCTTTCGTTGAATAGTTAGGTAGACAGATGTCTGGACGTTTAGCATCTTAGATTTTATCTATTTAGAAGTCAAGAAGAAGAGACAATGTACATTTGTTACCTAAGGAAAAATTAATTAAGAGACACTTTGAACTTACGAGATGTCAGCATAGATTTGGAAAACTTTCTGGAGATACGACTGAACAAATTTCGCATAAAATTCTTAATATTTTGATATTCTGTCCAGAATTATAGCATGTATACGTTGAGTACATCCTCGAAAATTCTCGTATGATCTATGAAGATTCCCACCTGAAATCTTTTTGGAAGTTTCTACCTGGGAAAAATATCAAGACTTAAACGGACTTCAACATTTAAGGACCAGGATCATGAAAACAGCTACCTTCTGGATGCCGTAGTAATTTAGCTATCCTTTCTGCATTTATTTATGCTTGCATAATCAATAAGCTTGAGAATATGAATGGGTTGATTGAAAGATGTATGAATGAGTATACTTAAACCTGTGTGTATGTGTCCCAAAACTTTTCTTTTAAATGTGTGTATAGATTTATTTATTACAATTAAACTTTGGGAGAGGCATTATGCCGGTAATAAACACACGCACTGGTTCAGTTCTTTATTAATTTATAAACAATATTTAGTTTTTTGTTAAATCATTTCATTGCACTTTTGCAATCTCTTCAGTAACTTGTCTCTCCATTTCCATTTATTTTGAATAATAAATAAATGGAAGTGGAGAGACAAGTTACTGAAGAGATTGCAAGAGTGCAATGAAATGATTTGACAAAAAACTAAATACTATTTATAAATTAATAAAGAACTGAACCAGTGCGTGTGTTTATTACCGGCATAATGCCTCTCCCAAGGTTTAATTGTATTTCTTTCAACACACGTATCCACATCAAGAATCTTCCACACGAAATACACATACGAAATATGATTTATTTATTATTATTCTTTTAAATAAACTCTACTTAGTGTGAAATACTGAGTGAGTGAGATACTGATGGTATCTGTAAGTGTATCACTTATGTACGTGTACATTTGTGTGCACGTGTGTATGAATGGTCGACTGCCGTTGGGATGACAATTCATGACACAAGAAAACCGCTTGATTCTTGCCAAATGATTACTTAAGAAAGATAAAATCTCTCACGAATATGCTGTGCTTTGGTTCTCTGATGGGAAAATTTTCGACCAGGTCCAAATGGCTAACACGAAAAATGACAGATAGTTATGTGCAGATCCTTTTGATGTCTTAAAAGTGATGCACACTAAGGTACCAGCAATTGTGAAGGTTTTGGGAGTGGAGAGTAACGAAGGCCATGTTATCCCGCCTCACATCTTTCCACAGCGTATTAAAATTAGTACGTCGCGGTGCTGGAGATAGTTGTCAAGCTCTGGGTGGATAGTAGCAGTATAGGGGGGAGGCATGCGCTGTAACAGCGCGTCGCTGCAACACGTGTTGGTGATTCCTTACTATTTCTGGCGGATGACGCCCCTGTACCACCCAGGCGACAATCCTTCAACCCGTGGGTCTATTTGGATAGTCGTTGCTGGAGATGGCTTTACGAGATCGGAGTGCAAATCCTACATATATTTCTTTTAGTCGTCTTTTACGACACGTAGAAGAAACGATGGGTCTATTCTTTGATATGCTGGTCGCCACACAGTACTGTTGTTGTTGGCACTCCGTCGCTTACGACGTCGAGGGTTCCAGTTGATCCGATCAACGGAACAGCCTGCTCGTGAAATTAACGTGCAAGTGGCTGATCACTCCACAGACACGTGTACCCTTAACGTAGTTCTCGGGGATATTCAGCGTGACACAGTGTGACAAGGCTGACCCTTTGAATTACAAGCACAACAGAAACAGGAAGTAAGAGTGAGAGAAAGCTGTGGTGGAGGAGTACAGCAGGGTTCGCCACCATCCCCTGCCGGAGCCTCGTGGAGCTTTAGGTGTTTTTGCTCAATAAACACTCACAACACCCGGTCTGGGAATTGAAACCGCGATCCTATGACCGCGAGTCCGCTGCCCTAACCACTGGGCCATTGCGCCTCCACCACCACACAGTACTAGAGCAACGTTAAATGAATTGTTTTGTTCAAGAACACAAAATGCAGCCCGGTCCGGGAATCGAATCCACGATATGACAATCGTGAATGCAACACTCTAATCATCGAGTCAAGCACGAAAAATTTACTTGGTTTATCTTTCAGACATTAATTATTAGTTTTCTTTTGGGAGATGTTTTGGACAAAACGCCATGATAGGAAAATTTTCTGCTTTGGTAAACTTGCACTGAACGATCCTTATTCATTTTGGACATTACTACAATAGCGAACATCAGTGAAGCAATGGTATTGTGAACATGTCGATTAGTCTCTCTTTCAACAACATTGTTAGAGTAGTGGTCTCTGAGATTTAAATCTGGCAAGTTTGGAGGTCGATCGTAAATAGCGTCTGACATCCATTTTTGGGTTACGTAGGCTTTGTGAGAAGGTGTTGAGTCGTGTTGAAGTACAGCTGGTCCGAGCTCCCAGAAACAGCTGGTGGACTTATAACACCTTTATTTCACCCCTTTAATTTTTTCTGTCATTTGTTTTTTGTGTAAGTTGGATCTATTAATATAAATATCTCTATATTTATATTTAAATATTCATTGTCTGAAAAAGTCCACTTTTGCTTTGTCTCGTTTTGCATGTGTACATATATACATATTTTGTATTTCATACCCAAACACATATTTAATATATCTAATTCATTTATCCTCATAATTCTCTCTCTCTCTCTCTCTCTCTCTCTCTCTCTCTCTCTCTCT
>NC_068982.1:73255821-73256965 GCF_001194135.2 Octopus bimaculoides | reverse complement strand
ACACACACACACACACACACACACACACACACACACACACACACACACACACACAATAGGCTTCTTTCAGTTTCCAGCTACAGTACGATTGCTTAAATACCGTTTACCCCCATACTCCCTCTTCGGCCACCTATACGTCCTCCTGTCTCAGCATCTCACATTACCATCGTCTTTATGGTCTATTCTTTCCTACTACCACTGTGTATATCCTCTTACCACTATACCCCCTGTTGTTGTTGGCACTCCATCGCTTATGACGACGAGGGTCCCAGCTGATCCAATCAACGGAAGAGCCTGCTCGTGAAATTAACGTGCAAGTGGCTGAGCACTCCACAGACACGTGTACCCTTAATGTAGTTCTCGGGGATATTCAGCGTGACATAGAATGTGACATGACTGACCCTTTGAATTACAGGTACAACAGAAACAGGAAGTAAGAGTGAGAGAAAGTTGTGGTGGAAGAGTACAGCAGGGTTCGCCACCATCCCCTGCCGGAGCCTCGTGGAGCTTTAGGTGTTTTCGCTTAATAAACACTCACAACGCTTGGTCAGGGAATCGAAACCGCGATCCTATGACCGCGAGTCCGCTGCCCTAACCACTGGGCCAATGCGCCTCCACTTATACCCCCTACTACCAGCGTTTCTATCCCCGGATCACTATACTCTCAATACTATCACCTGTACCGTCACTACTATTGCCGATACCCACTACAACCACTCCAACTATTACAGTGTTTGTGCCACTGAAAGAATTGCTACATGGTCGCTTGACCTGCTAGAAATAACAGCCAAATATTCCTCAGGTTGCTCCGCGCTGTTTTAATGTGTGAAGAAGTAACCCATTGAATAAGGTAGTCGCAGATTTCCTTAGTTACCTCTAAAAAGGCGGGAATGCTCGAAGGCGTGGACTGGAACGCGTTTGCACTGAGTTCTACAACATCACATTGAACAAGGTCCAAGCGCCAGACATGCAAATGTCGCAAGGCTAACATCATCATCATCATCATCATCGTCATCGTCATCGTCATCGTCGCCGACATCATCATCATCACCATCATCATCATTGTCATCATCGCCTTCGTCGTTACCACCACCACCACCACCACCACCACCGCAACCACCACCACCATAAAGGCATAGAAGAA
>NC_068982.1:73251613-73253256 GCF_001194135.2 Octopus bimaculoides | reverse complement strand
TCTATCTATCTATCTATCTATCTATCTATCTATCTATCTATCTACACAGCTTTCTTCTTACCTGCTCACTTATCTCACTATCTCGCTACGTTTCCACCTTTACACCTATCGATCTTCGATTTATTTATGCATTTATTGTCAACCGACGTTGACAGAGTCTCATCGCTATTTCCGCTGTCACCCGTCAGGGCTTCTATCCGCATCTGTTGTCATTGACTTGTTGCGTTATTGCCGTCACTGTTGATGTTGATGTTGTTGCTGTTTTTTGAGCAGTAACGCCATTGTCACTCTTGGTCGATTTGTTGCCTTCCCATCCAATGGAGCTACCGCCGTCGGCTCTAACTATATTCACCAACGCCGTTGCCACAGTTAAGGTCACCATGATTACAAATTTACTACAGACGCCGTCAGTAAATTCGTTACATGTCCTCGATAACTTCATTGTCATAATGCATGCATGTAGTTGTTGTTGTTGCTGCTGTTTTGTTACCACTGTTGTTGTTGCTGCTGTTATTATTGTTTCTGTTGTTGTAGTTGTTGCTTAATCTCAAGCTATCCCTAATGGGGAAAAGTCTATGCTTAAGCTCTTTAGCATTTAAATTGGCTGCATCTGGTTCTCTGGCTCTCTGGCTTGAATATAACTGTTTTATGTGCAAATTGGCCAGACCCGGCCTCTCACACCTCGCCTACAATGTTATTCTAAAAATAAACATTATCGAAATCTCGAAACAACAAGATAATGCATTAATTCGAAACAATGTGATTAAATAAAGATTACATCTGAAAGAATAATCTGAATGCTGAGTTAGCATTCCGTTTTTCTGTTTTTATTTACGACTATATTATTTAGTGTCCTTCCTATTTTTAAGACTGTAGGATGCTATTTATAGTTGGTCGATTGACAGCTTAGAAACTCTTTTGTTAGTTCGCGACAGGTAGGAAGATTAAAAATGTGGTCATCATTGTTATCAGCAGCATCGTTAGAATGTCGGTAGAAATAGCTTACGGTATTTGTTTTCACTACATTGTGAGTTAAAACCCACTGATGTCAGCTTTGTCTTTCAAACTTTCAGGGTCGATAAAATAAGCTAAAATATAAATCCTTTACTGGTTTTTAAGCGACATCAGTGCCTGTTTTCGCTTTGTATTTCCATGTATATCGCTAGCGCTGCAGTTACTGCTATTTCCAGCTACGAGGTATCTATCATTGATAAGGCTGAAAGAGGCCGACTTCACGTGATCTGGTAGTCGTGGCAGTGAAAATAGTGGTGATCGTCTGCGGCTGGCGATAGCCATGATCTGTTTTTATGCACCGTTAAACCATATAGGACTTTTTCTCTTGGTAAATATTGCAGTATTTCTGTGTTCTAGCGCAACATTCACTTTTAAGTGGTGAATATTTTACCTTCTGGTTTATGGCATTTACTGACTTGTCATCTCAAAAATTTTAGTCCTTTATTGCCTTCATTATAATCAAAGAATTGTTAGAGCTTCGGAAGAAATACCTTGCGTATTTGTTTCGGCTCTGTTGCACCGGTAAGAAAATGGGAACAGGGTAAACAACTTCAATGTTAGTTGCTTAGCTATCAATAAACCAAAGTACCAGAGAGAGAGAGAGAGAGAGAGAGAGAGAGAGAGAGAGA
>NC_068982.1:73248912-73249577 GCF_001194135.2 Octopus bimaculoides | reverse complement strand
CACACACACACACACACACACACACACACACACACACCCACATACCCCCAAAGAAAGAGATGCTAATAAGAGATTAGTGATCCAAGCGAAATGCTTCTTAAGCTCTCTTTAGATGTAAAAAAACACCAGGATTACAAAAGGTTTTGTGGTCGGTATTGTACTTCAAGTAATCGAAAATCACAGCCCATCACCAGTTATATTTTGAATCCATAGTTCTGTTATCTAGTTAAAATGGTATATTTTTACAGAGTGATACATAGTATAGTTATAGACTTACAGCTGTTTCAGATATGCGATTGGATATGTTCATAATGCAACCTGATCAATCGATGATCAATAAATCGACTGAAAATGTTGGAAACACCACCCAAAGCAATATTTTCTGGGCCGAAACGAACCGAGTTGGTTTGTTTCGTGTCTAATGGAGATACTTTGGCTTCGTGGTTCCCTATGTTTTTACTCGAACAATCGATCAATCGATCAATTGATAAGATTAACCATCGACACACTACCGCATATCAGAAACAGTTGTAAGCATATAATAAATAAATGTATATAACATATTATTTCAGTCTGTTGTATGTATGTATGTATGTATTATGCATATGTGTGTGTATGTATGCATGTATGTATGTATGTATGTATAGATATATGTATGTAAGTAT
>NC_068982.1:73245629-73248771 GCF_001194135.2 Octopus bimaculoides | reverse complement strand
ATATATGCATATATACATATATATTTACACACTCCCTCGTATACACACACACGCACTCACATTCTAGGCGCGGTGGGAGCCAGATAGTGTATGTGTATACGTGTGTGTGTGTGTCTCCTAGCGAATATGGATATGTTTGTGCAATGCCGGACCTTTTCAAAAGCCGGTGGTATACCATAATGCGTCATTTCATGATATAAACAAGAGAGATAATACCTCTGTTTAACCTCATCTAGCATTTGACGAAAAGAAAGATTCCATACAACACAGTCTGTTGTAAGGACTATACCCGTACGACGGAAATTCTAAGTTATGTAATCTTCGTTTAGAAGAGGTGCGATGCATCTTATTATCTATAGAAAACCTGATTAATAGACTCTCTGAACTTATGAAATGTCACCGTAGGTTCAGAAAATCTTTCGAAATTTACAAAACAAAATATTTATTAGAGAATTTATAATTGTTAATGTTACCATTGCAATGATTTCTAAACGGTCCTACGTACTTCTAAATTTTGGTATCTTTTTGAAATTGTTCACTTAGGTTACTGGATATCTAAATCTATTGATATATAATAGAATATTCTACATGTTTGAAAACTTTACTAAGTCAATTGGAATGAATGTAGGAAGAAGGAAACTTTTTTCTTCTATATTTTTTCATCTCTGTGCATATAAGTACAAACAATATCATTTAGATCTGTGCCTGCTGGAGCGTACTTAGTTTTTAATTAATCCTCTCCTTGTTAAGTAGGAGACGCCACTAAGTATCAATCAAATATCTATCATCTTTATCCGCGTACGAGCTCGTGTGTACGTGTGACCACTGGATTTTGTCGTAAATATCATCTAAAACCTGTGTTGCCAATTTATGTCCGACTACTATAAAGTGGCAGACCAAAGACTTCACTTCAATAAACATAAAATCTATGACCGCATTCCCTTGTCTGAGTGACGGATAAGATAGATATATCTCCAAGAGCACTAAAAAACTTTGAAGAATATGACTTCAAAGTAACTCTAAGACAGAAACTGTTGACAAGACTATAATTCATTATATTGTCTGAAAATAAAACAAAAAATCTCTTTTTTTTTTCGCTTTTATTCTTCCTTTTTTTGTCGATTCATCCTTCTTGAGTGGACAACTCAGACCAGGGTTTGTTTGGTTTTGTTTGGATTTTAATATGTAAATATAATCGCTTAAACACATCCAACTCGATGTTGGTATAAGTTATCGTTAACTCAAGTGTTCACTGTAAATAACTTGATTTTGAAGAATCTGCATGATTCTGAAGAATCGATCTTCGCTTTTGTATCTATGACACCTTATGTTTCAATAGTTGCATATATTATTGCACAATAATATAGTAATGTTCATGAGATCGATTTTCGATGAAACAATTTGTAAATCAATGAAATAAAAGGACTTTCTCACTCCATTCTCCTTGGTTATAATTATAGAAACTCTGTAGATATTTGTGGATTTTTAGGCATGTGTATGATACAACATTCTTCGGACTATCTTCTGTCTGACAGCCTGGACTTGGGGATAAGCTTAATAGGGTAAATTCCAGGGTTAACACCCAAATAAAAGTACACACACACATGTATGTATGTATGTATGTATGTATGTATGTATGTACGTATGTACGTATGTATTTATTTATTGGGCTGTTCAGATAAATTCTCTTGATTTTTTTTCCATTTATTTTAATTCCTATTTTTTCATCAACAATTTTAATAAATCAGTCAATGATATATTCTCCTTTATTGTTCACGACTTGTTAACATTCCACTACCTTCTCAATGCTTTGACGGGAGAAATCACCGCGTTTTGACTCGAAGAATTCAGTGAACCACGTTTTTAGCTCAATGTCGTTGTTGAACGAAACGACTCACAGCCTGTTGGAGAACAACCGTAAAAGGTCATAATCTGAAGGCTCTGTATCAAGGAAAACGATCGGTGTGATAGAGCTTCCCAACCGATCTCTTGAATAGCATTTTTGGTCAAATTAGCGATGCCGGCGTGGGTGTTATCATGTTGAAGAAGCACACCGTATCGCCAGTCGGGTTGTTTCAGCTGGATTACCTCGTTGGCCCGGTGCATTTGCTGAACGTAAAGCTCTGCATTGACGGTGTATTCGTTTTCAAATATTTTATAGTGGATTAGCATTTCTTAACCTTACCAAACATAGAGAATTTTCTTGTGTGGACGTAGCTCTGGCTTGGCTCGAAGTATTGCTTGCTTGCCGGGACTCAGCTATAAAGACACCATTTTTCATCACCGGTGATGATGCAGTAAAGAAATGTATTTGTGTACACAAGTATCTTGCTGTCGAGCGAGCAAAGTGGCAGCAATAGAGAGTGTAGCATCGATGCACCAAATTTTTGGGCTTTACCCATTGAGTGGATACTGGAGAGTGCTCTAGAGTGCTCTTGGGAGTACCGGATCGGCAGTCACTAGAGTGTCGGAAGAACATGATTTGTGATATTTCTTTCGGCTGTTTACTACCCCACCAAGGTCAGCCTTGCCTTGATAAAATAGATAAAATAAGATACCACTCAAGTATTGAGGTGGATGTTACTGATTACCTTCTCCTTCTCAAAATTGTAGGCTTTATATCTATATCTAAATCTATCAAAGTCAATCTATAAGAATCGTTAGAGCGTTGGTAAAATTGAATTCTAATGCTTGTTTTGGCCTTTTATATTCCAAGTTCAAATCCGACCCACCTAAAATTGTAGATTTTTATCTCCATCAAATATTATCATATCCACTCTCATATTGGTTTCAAATTTTGGCACAAAGCCAGCAATTTCAGGGGAGGGGATAAATCGATTACATCGACCCTAGTGATCAACTGGTACTTATTTTATGACTTCGAAAGGATGAAATGCAAAGTCGACCTCGCGGACTTTGAACTCAGAACGTAAAGACGGACGAAATGCCGCTCAGCATTTTGTCCGGTGTACAAACGATTCTGTCAGCTCGCCGCCCTTATCCATTCTTATATTGCTAATAAATTTTTCGTAGCATTGTACTATTATTATTATTATTATTATTATTATTATTATTATTATTATTATTATTATCATTATTATTATTATTATTATGTTTTTTTTTTCTTCTTTCTTCAAATTTT
>NC_068982.1:73240306-73242278 GCF_001194135.2 Octopus bimaculoides | reverse complement strand
TTATTATTATTATTATTATTATTATTATTATTATTATTATTATTATTATTTTTTTTTTTTAAAATGCAAACGCTTATTGAATTCTTGTTTATTCATCTCTGAAACGAAGTTAAAAGATTCCGTGATCGAATATCGATCACGTTCTATGGAATATCAAAGAGGCCAGATTACCTCCAAAATATATGTAAAGATTCAAAAACGATTTTCAATTTGTGCAAATGTAAAAGTGTTAAACGCAGAAGTGAATATTGTTGGAAGAATCAGGATTTTGCAGTAATTACATAAAGCCAGTAACAAACGAAACGTGGGTTCGATTCCTACAGAGATCTCGTATTTTATTAATTTTTCAAATTGGGTTTATATATCAGCACAACGATTTATTTCAAAATGTAAGCCCAAATTTATCTCGTAATCCTAGTTTGTAATCTGTAAATATAACTCAATTATCTAAATGTGCGTGCGTGTGTGTGTGTGTGTGTGTGTTTACACCCCCACCACAGAGTTGTATCTCAGTAGGCCCAGTACGCCAATAATAAACACACGCACTGGTTCTATTTTGATTAGCCAACTGTTTAAACGTTTAACTAATTAAGTACTCGATCGTTTGATTAAACGTTTGGTCAATTTATCAATCGGCCAGGTTTCACAAAACCCTTTCATCACCATTTGCGTCTTTATTAATGACTTGCCCTCTCTACACCATCTCTGCTGTATATACATACATGCATACATACACACTACGTGTGTGTATGTATGTATGTATGTATGTATGTGCGTGTGTGTGCGTATGTGTATGTATGTATGTATGTATGTATGAATATATGTAAATATGTATGAATATGAATGTATACACTACACACACACATACACATACACATATATGTGTGTGGGTGTGTGTGTGTATGTATGTGCGTGTGTGAAAGAAAGAGAGAGAGAGAGAGAGAAAGCGTGAGACGTAACCAAAGTTTGGACTCAGTAGTAGGTTTCACACTCCACGCTGATATCCAGTGCAGTACGACTCAGAGAGTCAAGCCATGGGATAGGCTAGTGTGCGGAATATGAACCGCGTAAAGTATTAATAAAATTCAGAACGCATATACGGTATTTTATGCTTTATAAAACACACATTTTGTCAAATTGCTGCCAAGATTTTATAATTACTTTTTGAAACATTATATAATCTTGTTGAAATACTTCTTTGGTGTTATGCATAAAAATACAAGGAATAGGTTTTAAATGCTCAATGTAGTGCCCCGTTTTACAAGATATTAAATGTAAGATATTTTTGCATCACAAATTTTATCCTCACTTCTATGGAACGAAACTGAAGAAATAAGGCTTGAAGAGAGAGAGAGAGAGAGAGAGAGAGAGAGAGAGAGAGAGAGAGAGAGAGAGAGAGAGAGAGAGAGAGAGAGAGAGAGAGAGTAAGATGATACGAGCAAAAGATGAGAGAAGAACAAAGAGAAAGCCTGAAACAAAATACAAGAGCCAACATGTCTGAGGACGAGCGTACAAGTTACTAACGGTATCCAAGAGAAGTTAACCAATATGAGTAGAAAACATGAATAGTGAACAACGATGGCGTAAGAGCGGTGTGTGGCGGGATAACAGGAGCGAAGAAGAACAAGCAGAATAACCAAACGAACTTCGAGGAAGGAAACGAGTATGATGAGAAAACATGAGCTAAAAAGAGTTGCTTAATTGCTTAATCTCAGAAATATTTAAAAAGGAAATAAAAGCCAGAAACGATTTGGTGCTCTCAGAATTCATCAGCATCTACGAGTTTATTTTCGAAGACTTTAATTCGTTGTCTAATTTATTACTAGCAAAATCTTATAGGTATGGCTGTGTGGTTCAGAAGCTCATTTTTCAATCACGTGGTTTTGGGCTCAATCCTACACCGCGGCACCTTGGGCAAATGTCTTCAACTATATGTAAGTATATATATATATATATATATATATATATATAT
>NC_068982.1:73237173-73238043 GCF_001194135.2 Octopus bimaculoides | reverse complement strand
TATATATATATATATTTATATATATATGTATGTGTGTGCGTGTGCGCGTGTGTGTATCTATATATTGAAGAGCCACGTTCAATTTGTTAAATTTGTACTCGGGCTAAGCCCGAACAGCCCTGGCACCGGAATAGCCACTGCTATATATATACTCTTTTATTCTTTCACTTGTTTTAGTCATTAGAGTGCCGTCATGCTGTGGTACCACCTTGAAGAATTTTAGTCGAATAAATCAACCCCAGATAAGCATAGATACAACAAGTTGAAGGAATTGTTCGGAAACAGGATGGACCCAATGGGTGCAAGAGTAGAATTCAACGACTTGCCGCCAGTCATAGACTATCAAGACTTATTACCATACATAAAATGGTAAACCGTAAGTAAATGTTAAAATTCTAAAGACTGTGCTCAAGATGCTAAAAGAAAATAAAAGAGGGAAAAAAGAAAGAAAAATTGATGATTAAAAAAACTTAACATTAAAACATTTAAATGATACTGTGAAGCTCAATGCAGCCATTTCATCGTCATTAATTATTATTTATCCTTCATTCATTCGTTTTATGTTTTTGTCCCCATTGTGGTGTTCTGTCTGTCCTCGTGCCGTCCCCCTCTGTGTCATGGCCTGTGTGCCAAATAAAAGAAATTAGTTGACAGTGTGGTCGACAGCAGTAGTTGACATCGTTGATCGTCCGTATTGGTTACTGTGTTAGTTTAATATCGTAACTACGTTTGGAGTGGTACGGGGTGAGTGTTGTCTGAACATATTAATTCTGCGAAAGGTACACTCACGTCACAGCACACACATACATTCATACATATATACATATATACATACACATATATATATATATATATATATATATATATATA
>NC_068982.1:73233050-73236900 GCF_001194135.2 Octopus bimaculoides | reverse complement strand
ATATATATATATATATATACACACAAGTTGCAAGAGGATTTTGAGGACATTTCGTTTTTAGTTCATTACACTTTCAAATTATTTAATGTATCATTTTTTTTTCGGATAACCCTTTCAATATATCAAGTAACTCAAGAAATGAAAAGACATGCAATTATAGTTGCTATACATGCAAACCACAGTGATTTAGAAATTTACAACTTTCTAAATGTTGCAAGATCATTTGTACACAAAGTTCGGTTGGAATTGGAGGCATGTGATGGTAATGTTTTACCTGTATCAAAGAGAAAAAAAATCATCCACAATGCTCAGATACTAAAAAGACACCGGAATTTATACATGTTCAAAACATTATCGATGTAAACTCCAGAAGGTCAATGAGGTCTTTTGCTAAAGAACTTCGGTTGTCAGAGTGGACCATCAGAACTGTGACATTCGATACAAGTCCAATGTAATGAGGAAAGGCCAACTCGTGTCTGCAAAGATACAGGAAGACCATCTCATCCGTAAAAAACGGTTACTTAACAAAGTGAAAAACTTTCATCAACAAGGCATGCTTTGGTTTTTCTCTGACGAAAAAACTTTGACCAGGATCAAAAGTCTAACAGAAGAAATGACAGGTGGCTATGTGTAGATCTTTCTGAAGTACCTAGAGTGATGCACACGAAATTTCCAGCAACTGTGATGGTTTTAGGAATGGTGAGTAGCGAAGGTAATGTGATGCCTCTCCACTTTTTTCACAGGGTCTTAGAATTAATGTTGCTGGATACATAGAGGTACTTGAAACTGTTACCAAGCCCTGGATTGATGAAGTATGCAATGGAAGGCCATACGTGTTTCAACAAGACTCAGGACCTTCTCACAAAGCCCTAGTCACACAAGAATGGTTGTCAGACAATCTTTATGATTATGTAACACCCAATATGTGGTCTCTCTGTGAAGGCTTAGTTCGATTCCCGGCGACGCGTTGTGTCCTTGAGCAAGATATTTATTTCACGTTGCTCCAGTCCACTCAGCTGACAAAAATGAGTAGTACCTGTATTTCAAAGGGCGGGCCTCGTCACGCTATGTGTCACGTTGTGTCACAGGTGTCTGTGAATTGCTCAGTCACTTACACGCTAATTTCACGAGCAAGCTGTTCCGTTGATCGGATCAGCTGGGACCCTCGTCGTCGTAACCGACGGAGTGCTCCTTTATGTGGCCTCTAAACTCGCAGATTTGAACCCCATGGACTACTACGTGTGGAGCACTGTTGAAAGGGAGACTAATCGTCATCATCATAATACCATAGCTTCATTGAAGGCCGTCATTGTCCAGGTGATATCCGAAATAAATAAGGACCATATAGTGTCAGCATGCCAGCGGTTTCGGTCCCGCATTGAAGCAGTCATAGAAGCCGAAGGCGGTTTCATAGAATAATTTGCTTAAAAAATCATTATCAAGACTAATTGCACAGATGTTTATTCAAATACATATTTATTTATGCTGAAATATAGTTGTTTTATTATATACCAAAAACTGTCCTCAAATACTCCCGCACTCTGTATATGGTGTTTTTAATACCCTTTACCATTAGAGGAAATATTCAACTGCAGTGAATTTGCCTTTAGAATTTGAAATATGTCACAAGCATATTTTAACTAACCTAAAGTTTGATTATGCCTAAACACTGTTTGGAGCTGATATGTATGTATGTATGTATGTATGTATGTATGTATGTATGTATGTATGTATACACACACACATATGTGTGTTTGTGTCTGTGTGTATGCGTATGTGTATGTATGTATCTCTATATGTACGTATCTCTATATGTATGTATCTTTTAACTTTTACTTGTTTCAGTCATTGAACTGCGGCCGTGCTAGGGCACTACCTCAAAGGCCTTTAGTCGAACGAATGAAACACGGTCTTGTTCATATTCTATCGGTATCTTTTACCGAGCCACTAAGTTACAGAAACTAAACAAACCAACACTGGTCGTCAAGTGGTGGTGGTGAACAAACATAGACACACCCTTAGATATATGCATACACACACGCACATACACGCACACACACACACACACGCACACACACACACACACGCACACACACACTCACAGACACATACTAGGACTTTCTTTCAGTCTTTGTATACTAATTCCACTCACAACGTTTTGGTTAGTCCATGGCTTTAGTAGAGTACGCTTGCCCAAGTTGCCATGCGGTAGGACTGAACTAGGAACCGTGTGAATAGTAGTAGCATATAACAATAAACGTTTCAATATACGAAGTGTATATGTTTATCAAAGAAATACACTTTTGACATATTTACGAAAATACATCGGTTTAGGTTAGTATTCGATGTAGGTGTATAGTTACAAGTAATTAGATATTTAAATAAATAATAAGTATATAAAGATATTAATTAGACAGACGCATTGACATATCATTATGGTAAATGGATATGATTGATATGACGCAAAGTAATTAAACGATAGAGTTTCCATGCAATAAAAGAATGTTTCTAAGGCTACGTACAGTGCTTCAAGTGCTACAAAATCTTTTATGAAAGTGACGCAAATCGTTATGAAAGAATTGAGGATGTATTTAAGTAAACATGTATGAATGATTGAATTGAATAATTGAATTAAAATTGATATCATTAATGGAGAAATATGCTAAATGGAAGTGTACAATAGTTAAAATTTGATAAGTTATTGTTAGTTATTAAAGTTAAATTAAGGAAGAAAAGATTAGTGTAAACAAGCTATACAGTACATATTTAAAATATCTATCTATCTATCTATCTATCTATCTATCTATCTATCTATCTATCTATCTATCTATCTATCTATCTATCTATCAACGTATTTATTATCTAACTGCTTGTCTGTCTATCTGTCTGTTTCTCTCTCTCTCTCTCTCTCTCTCTCTCTCTCTCTCTCTATATATATATATATATATATATATATATATATACACATACACACACATTTTTATGTGCACTTATAAAAAATGGAGAGTAAGAAAGCATGTAGTCACAATATGCAAATTGAATTAAAAGGATTCCAATTATTTTCCCATTTTAAAAAATAACGAAATAAGATAAAAGAATATGAGCAAACAAATAAGCCTGCGAATGAACAAACAGTAAGCTCGAAGTCGTGGCAACGCTCGTCTGTAGCGGAAACTATGATATTGGTAGTAAATATTCTATCGTCTATTGAATTCCTTGCGAGATAAACCCATTTCCAGCAGATACTTCATAACACCACGATGCCAAATTTTGTTCATTTTTAAAAGTCGCTACTAGTTACTTTTGAGGACTTCTTTGAATAGTCAGATGTCAGTTTACCTGAAAAGAAACAATACAGTTATTAATAAGAAGGGTTGAAACTAATGTATGCAATATTTCACAGCTCAAGTATCACCCCTTCATAGTCAGCCTATAAACATTTTTTAGCCCACCCTCGTACATGTTGAAAATTTTGTGGATCAAACTGATAAGGAGATCCATATGTAAAACGAATTCTCCTATAAAAGAAATGTAAAAGATGGTTCAGTTCTCGAAATAGCGAGTCTTACATTTTGGATTTTTTATGGCAGGATCAGTTGAAGAGGAAGCCAGGAAACTGCATTCTGTTGATTATTGTACATCATTACATCTTTTAGAAAAGTGGTCGTTATGGGTCATGTTGTATAGAATTCGATTCATCAAACACATCTTATAATTATTACTTAATTTCTGCATTAGTATTGTTTATTTTCGTTTATATTTACGTCATGTAAAACATATAATTGATAATAAATTTGGAATATATTCCGAAAACACGATATATATATATATATATATATATATATATATA
>NC_068982.1:73226981-73232961 GCF_001194135.2 Octopus bimaculoides | reverse complement strand
TATAAGTTTATGTAATGAATATCCATCATTTCATCGGCAATTGAGATCTAAATAAATGTTTAAAATGATGAAAAATATGTATACCAAATGTGACACAATCGTATTTCCCATTTTCTATAAAATCCTGACCTGACACTCTGATTAAATTGCAAGAAATAATATTCTCTCAAGACGTCGTGTTACATAAAATTACATTAAAATAATTTTGTCCTATTTCGCACAATCAGATCTCCAGTGTTAAAGCAGAAAAATATCAAATATTTTGAAGAAATAAATATGTAAATAGAAATATAAAATATGTCAACAATAAAAAGTTATTTGGAAGGATTTGCTTATTCGTTTCGGTAGGTCTGGAAAGCCAACGTCAGATATTTGCATCTTCCATTTTAATTACGTTGCTTTCATCTATTTTTAGCACACTTCCAATAACACAAAACAAAACACTGTACACAAAGGTACACAAAGCTGTGCTTGGTTGTGGGCTCTCGTACTTAAAACTACTGAAATAATAATGATAATCCTTTCTATTATTGACACAAAAACTGAAATCCTGGAGGAGGAGGATAGCCGATTAGATAGCCCCGAGTGCTCTAACCTTAACCCTAACCCTAACGTATTTTATCCACCTGGAAAGAACGAAATGCAAAGTGGCTCTCGGCGGAATGTGATTGCGAAAGCTGGATCAAATGCCTCTTTTTGTCCGGTGTGCTGACGATTTTGCTAGCTCGCTCCCTTAGAGGAATAATAATAATAATAATAATAATAATAATAATAATAATAATAATAATAATAATAATAATAATAATAATAATAATAATCCTTTCTACTATAGAAACAAGGCCTGAAATTTTTGGGGAGGAAAAAGTCGATCACATCGAGCCCAGTGCTTGACTGGTACTTAATTTATCGACCCCAAAAGGATGAAAAGGCAGAGTCGATCTCGGTGGAATTTTAACTCAGAACGTGAAGGCGGATGAAATGTCACTAAGCATTTCTCCCGATGTGCGAACGATTCTGCCAGCTCGTCGCTTTAAGGAATAATAATAATAATAATGATAATAATAATAATAATAATAATAATAATAATAATAATAATAATCGTTATTTGCTGCAAAAAATCTTTTGTGCAAAAAGGGAACTGAAAAGGCGAAGATCACATAAATGTCAATACTGAATATACAGAAAACAACCATTTATATTGCTTTAAAATTTTGGCATAAGGCCAGCTGGTCTCAAGGAAGGGCTAAGTAGATTACATCGGCCCCAGTGATCTACTGGTACTTATTTTATTGACCCCGAAAGGATGAAAGGCAAAGTCGACGGCGGCAGAATTCGAACTCAGACTGTAAAGACGGAAAAACTGCCGTTGTGCATTTTGCCAGGCGCGGTAACAATTCTGCCAGCTCGCCACCTTAAAATAGCCATTTATATTGATAAACAGCTCACTTCAATTAAAGACACCGATGGATTACTTATAAATACCTTCCAGATGACTGGAATACCACGGTATATGAATAGTATTCAGACATTTTCGTACCACATTTGCTAACCTTGAACATTTCCATGCATGTTTTCTCCAAGTTGTGCTTAATTCTTTTTGATGTAAGACATTTAACTTGTGATGCATTTTTCTCAAATCATGAATAATAATAGTTAATTAATAAATAAAATCAAAACTTCTAAAACAGTCGACTTTTTAATCTTACATGCTTAGAAGAAAACGTGGAAAATTTAATTAAGGCATGTAATGTTCACAATACATATAAGAAGAACGTTATCGAACGTTTTTATACATAATTAATAAAGAATACTGCGTAATGATAGAAATTATATATATACTACTATTGCTTTTCAGTAATTATTTCGAGTAAATGAACTTCGTTATCACCTTTGTGGCAGCCATTACTGATGCAAGTAGTCAGTCATTACAATGGTGGCGGAGGAGGCGGACTTATGTAACTGCAGTTGGAACCCAGTTGCTTAAAATTTGTCAGAGAAGATACAGGTGTTGTGCAATATTAAAGCCATGTCCAGTGTTGTTTTCAATGAAAAATGAGACAAAGTATACATTACATTATTACATAGGAATGACAGCCGGTAAAATGCTTAACGGCATTTTGTCCGTCCTTATGTTCTGAGTTTAAATTCCGCCGAGGTCGACTTTGCCTTTCATCCTTTCGGGGTCGATGAGTAAGTACCAGTTACGCAATGGAGTTGCTTGCCTGCCTGCCTGCCAGCCTGCCAGCCAGCCTGCCTGCCTGCATGCATGCCTGCCAGCCTGTCTGTCTGACTGTCTGACTGTCGATCGATCTGTTTATCTACCTATCTACCCGTCAGCTTGTCTGTCTGTCTATCTATCTATCTATCTATCTATCTATCTATCTATCTATCTATCTATCTATCTATACGTACGGACGTATGTATATTAGTATGTATGCATGTATGTATCTGCCTGCCCGCCTATCTATCCGGCTGTCTGACTGTCGATCGATCTATTTATTTACCTATCTGTCTGTCTATCTATTTCTCGATACGTACGAAGGCATGTATATCTGTATGTAAGCATGTATGTATGTATATATGTGTCTGTCTGTTTGTCTGTCTGTCTGTCTGTCTGTCTGTCTGTCTATCTCTCTGTCAGCAATTGCATGCACTAGATTTTTATGTAGGCGGTCGGCCGTTGTCAGTTGTCAGTTATCTCTTATCCTTTACTTGTTTCAGTCATTAGGCTGTGGCCATGCTGGGGCACCGCCTCGAGAAAAAAGTTTAGTTGATGTTTTATTCACTGTTTCATGTATCGGAGCCGATGAATTTCGTCTAGGCATGTACCTGCGGATACACATCATTGATAAGGCCCTAAAAGGTTGAAATGCATTTAGTGTTCTCAGTAGCCGGTGCTAGGGTGATTTTTTGTCTCCCATTTATATATATATTTAATACTTTAACAGGAGTTTGAGGTTTCGACCGGCTGAGCCATCATCGGACCGTGGTACATTTGCGTTCATCTTCGCTTTCTATAGTTTCTGTTGAGTTAAAATTTTCTGCTGATCAACTAGCCTTTTCACCTACATACATGCTTTTGTGAACCCCTAAACAACATCAAGAATTGGAGCAGACATTCCTAAATAGACACACCGGATTACAAAGTTACATATGGATGATGAATTCTGAACAATTACACAACTCCAAATTTAGTCAATAAAAATCTCCCATAATCGTTTCTATCACAACCTACCCTACAACCTATAATTCAGCAGAGCTCCACATACCCCAGAAAATTTTAATGCAACATAGATTATATAGAGTCAAGATGAACTCATATGAAACGCAGTCTCACAATAAATAATCTGTAGGCCGGCCAAATAGCTAGAATATATTGTTAAGACTTCAAGCCATGTAACAAATATAATTTAAATTGTGTCTTCGGCTGTAAGCAGTATTGCACAGATCTGCCACAGTGCAGCAACACTACAAAGTGATCCGTTCGAATTTCATCCAGAAAAAGAATGTATACCAAAGAGCAGTAAAAGATGCTTATGATAGAAAAATTGAAACAATAATTGCGATGAACTTTTTAACTCGACTTAAAAAAACATCTCTCTAGTGAGCACAAATACTATAGGTATTTTGTAGAAACAACGCGAAAATCACTTTTAGTTTCATTTCAAATACAGGAAGCATGAAGAGTATTTAGAATATAAATGTAGTTGTAAAAATGGGAATAGGAATGGGCGAAATAGATTAGAAGACTGTTTTCTCAACATAAGAGCTTCTGATAAGAATGCGACAGCTTTCTCAAATCGTATTTGGTTATTAAAGGAGCAGACCAAAACTAACGTTGAAATATAATGGCTTGTCATCATGTCTGCCAAAGCAGTAGATAACCGGAGGTGCCGAGAGCTGTGAACATTGTTTACCACAAAAATATCGTATCTTGATGTAAAATTACAAATTACTCGACAAAAAAAACAAAAAAAACAAAAAAAACAAAAACAAACTAATATCAAAAATCAAAAGGAGAAAAAATATTGCCTTAAGAACTTCGAAGATATACAGTCATATTGATAACACATAATCTAAGAAACACACGTAGATCACAAATCTGGTGGGAGGGAAATACTTCTTTGGTATCCGTGGAATAACTAGTTTATTTAAAGATGACTTCCAGCGCGAAACACGGCGAAGCGTGTAAGTTACGTTGAATTTATATTGACTTGAAATATTCTCTCTAAATTCTCTACTGTACCTATCACAGCCATATACATTTTCATTCATACACGATTACATACATACGTATATTCATACGTCTGTGTGTATGTGTATGTCTGTATGCATATGTGTGTGTGATATGTGTATATATGCATATAGATATATGTATATATACATAGATGTGTGTGTGTTGAAAACAAAGAGATAATGCATTGAGAACTTAATAAAGAAAGCGGAATATTTACATTTTATCAAAAGATGCTACCGGTTTCAATCGTTAAGATGTTATCATACAAAAAAAAAATGAAGAAATTATCAATTACTCGTTTCAGTCATTGGATTTCGACCAAGCTGGGGCACCACTGCGAAGATTATTTTTTTAATCGAACAAATCGGCTCCGGTACGTTTTTTTTAATGTCTGGTACTTATTCTACCGGATCTCTTTTGCCGAACCACTAAGTTACGAGGACATAAAGTCAGTATCGGAGGATGGATGACAAATACAGACACAAACACACATGCGCACGCACGCACACACACACACACACACACACACACACACACACGCACACACACACACTCACATACACACACACACACACACACACACACACACACACACACACACACACACACACACACACACACACATACACACACACACGCAATGGGCTCCCACATAATTTCCATCTACCAAATTCATTCACAAGGTATTAATCGGACCGGGACTGGAGTAGAAGATATTTGCCCAAGCCACCGCGCAAAGGGACTGAACTCGAAACTCTGTGGCTACAACGCGAGCTTGTTAATTACACATCCATGTCTAAAGAAATAAACGAAAAGTTAAAATAGAAGATTTTTTAACTATTTAAATGGCTAAAAATACTTCCAAACGATATAATTGTAATTATTATTAAATTAGTAGTCAACAATAACTTTTCGTTCCGAGAGGTAGCTTTGCATAATTTCACAATCTATTAAAACCATGCATATCTGCTCTCTTTATTTGTTCTCTTTCTTAATCTGGATTTTTGCTTTATCTGACTTTGTTGTTTTGGAGTATTTTTTATCTCTTTTTTGTTATGTAGTTGTTTTTGCTTCTGTTAATAATTGCCTTCGCCTGAATATGTCGACTACTTCATATGTCAATGTGAAGAAATCTGTATGTAGGCTTTTACATAGTCAACACAAGTGGGCCAACAATTGCAGTAAAATTTGTGACTCAAGAGAAGGCTGTCACGAGATATATGGTAAGAAATATCCGCAATTCCCACAATACAGATGACAAATGTCCCCTTCGTAGTATATTTCCTGAAACAATTACATTACATTTTATTTGGATGTCCTACACTAGATCTGACAAAATGAGAAAATCTTTGAATCTGTTTTAAGGTGGTGAACTGGCAGAATTGTTACCGTGCCGGGCAAAATGCACAATGGCAGTTTTTCCGTCTTTACAGTCTGAGTTCAAATTCCGCCGCGGTCGACTTTGCCTTTCGGGGTTAATAAAATAAGTACCAGTTGATCCTGGGGTCGATGTAATTTACTTAGCCCTTCCCTGAGACCCGCTGGCCTTATGCCAAAATTTTAAAGCAATATAAATAGTTGTTTTCTGTATATTCAGTATTGACGTTTGTGTGATCTTCGTCTTTTCAGTTCCCTTTTTGCACAAAATATTTTTAGTTACAAATAACGGTTATTATTATTATTATTATTATTATTATTATTATTATTATTATTATTATTATTATTATTATTATTATTATTATT
>NC_068982.1:73225347-73226605 GCF_001194135.2 Octopus bimaculoides | reverse complement strand
TCCGGTTTGTATTTTGTTTTATTAACAGTGAGGCATAACAAGCTTCGACGTTGACGCTAGGGGACGGATCTGTCTATTTAGGGTAAATTTTTTGAGACAACACCGTCTCCGAGCTCTCGTGACGTAGCTTCTTAAGGCTAGCAGATCTATTTCGAGTAAGTGGCCCTTTGTGATTCGGTCGACGACCAATCTGGTTTGTGATCTGCTTTGTTATCAAATCTTCCACCGGTTCTTTTGCCTAATTCCATCGATGTTATTATTGGATTAGATTTGTTTTTGTATAGGGAGCCCGGTGTAGCACATCCATGTTGTTATTCAGTCCGGTGCTGTTCCTCTTATTATTATTATTATTATTATTATTATTATTATTATTATTATTATTATTATTATTATTATTATTATTATTATTATTATTTTTATTATTATTATTATTATTATTATTATTATTATTATTATTATTATTATTATTATTATTATTATTATTATTATTATCATCATCATTCCCACAAATCATGGTAAATATATTAGTCTAATATTATACATAAGACCAGCAATACTGCAGTGGCTGTTAAATAGTTAACAAGATGAGATTGTATTATAAGAGCCATCTATGTACCATAGTTTACCTATATACATCGTTGAGAGGCAAGTTACTGTGATTTTCATCCGAGAATATAATCCCACACAGAGGTGTTGTGTTACTCTACATACACACACACAAACATATATCTGTATCAATAATAGTATTTATGTTACAATAAAACAGTTTTATTTTAAATAGAAAGATTGCTCAACACTTTTACAAGAATAGTATTGACATTGTCTTGGAAGTTTCGGCCCATCAAGTTATCCTGAAAACTGCCTACAACCATTTGCATGTGATCGGAAAATTAAAATAGCTCGACAAATAGGTACCACACGATTTGAATGAAAATCAGAAAATGCGCAGATATGAAATTTGCTCGTAGCTTCTCCGTAACCAGGCCGATCCATTCATTTCTCGATCGTATTGTAACTTGCGATGAAAAGTAGATTCTGTACAATAATAAAAGACGTTCTTCGCAGTGGTTGGACCAAAATGAAGCACCGAAAACCTACCCTAAGCCTGAGCTCTTCAAATAGAAGGTTATGGTGACTTTGGTGGTGTACTGCTCGACTCAGCCATTATAACTTCTTGGAACCCGGAAAAACCATTATTGCAGAAACATATTACCATGAAATTGCCAAAATGAACGAAAAACTACTATTCCACCGTCCC
>NC_068982.1:73222560-73224684 GCF_001194135.2 Octopus bimaculoides | reverse complement strand
TATATATATATATATACATACATACATACATATACGTGCACGTACATGCATATATACCCCACCACGTACATATATATATATATATATATATATATGTGTGTGTGTGTGTGTGTGTGTGTGTGTGTGTGTGTGTGTGTGTATACATATGTAAATATATACATACATTACATACATGCATCATACTTACATAGGCACATATTTTACTCAACTCATTTTAGACAATTTCTAACTCATAAAAAAACCCATACAACCCACACAGCTCATTCTCTACACAAACCAACTAGGCAATAAAACTTATAATATAACTCACACAATACTAACAAAACATTAAAGCCTAGCGGTTAGTGCGTTCAGTTCGTGACAATAAAGTCGTGGGCTCAATTTCTGTACTGGGAGTTTCGTTGTGCTTTCTTGAGCAAGATACTTCATTTCACGTCGTTCCAGTTTGAGTAACCTCTTTCTTTGCAACTGCCACTTCTGCATGTTTGCTGGAGCTATGACAGGAGGGCCAAGAAGGTATCTATGTCTGCTTGAGAGTACGTAGGCGCCCAAAACAATGAAAAGATGGTACATACTTTCACGTTCGCCATACTCGTTCGCCATACTCGTTCGCCATACTCGTTCGCAAGTGACTGTATATACGCCATCAACGCTCTACAAACTTACTCAAATATCTTTGCACATTCGCTACAGAAGCAACAATGAAACACTGAAAAAACACTAGAATTTGGTAAGCTTGAATATTTTCATGCATGTTTTTTTTTCCTCCAAGATGTTCTTATTTCTTTTTGATGTAAGGATTTCAACTCTTGATGTGTTTTTCTCAAACTACGAATAATTATGTTTAATAAATAAAATATATAAAATAAGACTTCAAAACAGTCATGTTTTTTAATCTTACAAGTTGAGAAGAAAACATGGAAAATTTAATTAAGGCATGTAATGTTCACAATGCATACAAGAAGAAATAAAAAAAGGAAAACATTGTGAAACGTTAGTATATATAATTAATAAGAATGTTACGTAATGATAAAAATTATATGTCTCTGTTATTTTTTGTAATTATTTTGAGTAAATGAACCTCGTTATCACCTCTGTGGCAGCCATTACTGACTTAAGCAGTCTAACATCACAATGATGGTGCTGGAAGTGGTGTCGTACAACTACAGAAAAGCCCAGTTGTTTAAAATTTGTCAGAGAAAATACAGGTGTCGTGCAATTTTGAAGTGATACCCAGTTTATTTTCTTTGAAAAAGTGTAGTGTAAGAGACAAAGTTTACATCACACAAGACTGAAATATTTACAGGATTACATGATGTATTATAACGTAATTAAATAATGTATTGTGTTAAATGTTACACTTCGTATAATTACACTTCGTATAATTACACTTCGTATAATTTGTTTATACGTCCAGCCATCACGAAAGTGGGTGAGAGTCAGCAGGTGTAGGTACATGAAACCCATGCAGGCTCAATGTTTCATAATTGGAACACGTATGCTTTGGCTTTGCTTAGAACTTCCTTAAAGATTCGTCACTGAGGAGACCGAATCAGGCCGAAACACTGTGTCTGGCGACTCACCAACGTTCTGAGCAAAGGTATTGTTTCTAACACACAAGTCTCTTTGAAAAGTTTCTCTGAGGCAAATATCACAACAAGTGATATTATGGCCTAAGGCAGTTTCATGTGCGTATATTAACTAATTGAATATATTAAATGACAATATATTAGTCCTGATTTCTCCCGACCGGACCTGTATTATCTTAATTAAAATAACTTGATTAAAATAATTTGTTTTAAAGTAATGTTAGAAAATCTAACACATTGTTTAGCAAACACATCGTCCCTTCAGCACATATCGATATTTCTATACCAAAATAATAACCGCTAAAAGGAACCAATGTCTCACCAACACTACAACCCACGTAATTAAATTATCTGAAGCAGAACAAAACTGCCAGCTGATCCTTGACAAATAAAACAAACGACGACATCGACAAAACTGTCGACCAACTGATTGCTCTAAAGCAGTGGTTCCCAACCTGGGGTCTGCGGACCCTTGATAGTCCGCAAAAGCAGTACTGGGGGTCCGTGAAATAAATTCAGCATTTCATATATATAT
>NC_068982.1:73215406-73222203 GCF_001194135.2 Octopus bimaculoides | reverse complement strand
ATATATATATATATATATATATACACATACATAAGGATAAGAATATTAAAAGGAGTCCGTGGTAAGACTCATTTAAATAAAAGGGTTGGGAACCACTGCTCTAAAGTAATGGACGTAATTGGGAACACCACCAGTCATATAATTAATTCTGAACTGAAACTGTCAGACGATATCAATCAATATAAACAGGCGTCATCTAATACATCCACGTGACCGATTACCTAATTGACCACGCCAAAAGCCATGTGATTAATTGGTACTCAACACTTTAAGTATTTTAAATCAGGGGTCATCAGACTGAAAATATTAGTCAGCACTTCGAAATATTAGTGAACAGTTTTTACCCACTCTCCCCTTTATAAATGAGAATAGAAACCAGAGTTTGTACCCAAATAATTCTTCTTTCTTCGCCATTTTGGCGAAGTCCAAAAGTTTTGGATAAGTCCAAAAACGTGGGAAAGCAATATATGTAATTTAGCAGAAAATAAAATGCATAGAGAACTTGTTTAGGTGTCACTTGCAAGTGAGTATGACTTACTTGTTTTACGTTTTTGTTAACTGAGGAGCTCATGGTCTAATGGTTAGTGTGTTCTGGTCGCAATCATAAAGATATGGGTTTGATTCCGGGGACAGAACTGTGCGTTATGTCGTTGATCTAATTTTATGTTACCCTACTCTACCCAGCTTAAAATAAGTGCCATCGGAGTGCTGGGGCATCCGCCCTTCCATCATTGATATTCCACGGGTCAAGGTAGCGAGGGTCAAGAGGGTGCCTCTTCCTGCTTACAACACAGTAGGCGTCCACAACAAACACACTAATATAAACATAATAATCCTTTCTATTATAGGCACAAGTTCTGAAATTTTATGGAGAGGAGAAGATCGATTACATCGACCCCAGTTCTTCGGATACTTATTTTATTGGCCTCGAAAGGATGAACAGCAAAGTCGACCTCCGCGTAATTTGAACTCAGAACGTAAAAACGGAAGAAATGCCGCTAAGCATTTTTTCGGCCTGCTAACGAATCTGCCAGCTCACCGCTTTAATATATAAAATACAATAATAGATTATAGTTATTAACATGCTCATCAGTTCTAGATTGATTGTTTATTAAGACAAGTCGCATATCACATTCGACTTTTCTACTTCGTTTTTATATTTTCTAAAGTAGAAAACTTTTCTCACATAAATATATTGAATCAAAAAAGAAGCAAAATATGCAGTGCCTTTTTTTGAACATTTGGGGTTGGAAGCTGAGTTGGAAGTTTAGAGACAGGAACATTTCTTGCTTTCTTATCAATAATTTCTCTTAACTTTTGAGAAACTTCTTCAATATCACACATAAACGGATTCTCTACCCAATTACACTTTTTACCTGGAATCTCAGAGAAGTATTTATACTCGAAGATATCACAAACTTTTTTCTAGACCTGCAACAAAGGTTATTTCTGGTAGCGTTTGCAATTTCTGTAGCTTCTGAAGAAGTTTGAAAAGAAGGAAATGACATGGAATTCCTTGAAGATAGTTCAGTTTACAACGTCCTCCATTTTACGGAAACAAATTTGAATGCTCTCCTGGGGAGTGGGGATAACTTGAGAGCATTGAATTTAAACAAGCCAGTAAGATAAGATAAATGTAACAAATCTCGTATATTTGGCAATAGAGTGGGTATGCTAATCTTTTAGCGTACAGTGTTATAGATCCATTTCAACCGATTTTACCCATCAATTTCCGTACACGAGTCAGATAATTCGGTGATTCTCTAAAACCACGAGTCTTAGGTAATCATCTGATTGTCTCATTCGCGTATGAAACCAATAGGTAAGATTGGCTGAAATGGAGCTATAATAGTATCTGCTATAAAGTTTAATGCACACACACACACACACACACACACACACACACACACACACACACACACACACACACACACACACACACACACACACACATATACGCGCGCATGCGTGCATGCGTGCATGTGTGTATGTGTTTGTATATGTGTATGTGTGTGCGTATATGTGTACGTGTATGTGTGTGTGTATATGTGCATGTGTGTGTGTTGTGTGTGTATAGATGTATATAGGTATATAAACAGATTATCAGAGAATGACAGAAGATTATCGGTTACCAATAGTCTTGCTTAATACGTTCATATGAAGAACGTCCTTGACCTTCGGTACAAAATGAAAATGGCGTCACAGCTCTCCCGGCAAGTTGAACATGCTGCAAAAATTATAGGTTCACAAGAAAAAAATTGCGGCTTCATGTTCACTGTATTTCAGTATTATCGCAAACTGAATTTATCAATTGATGCGCAAATTGTTTGGAACCACATTTTAGATAAAATAATTTCTACAAAATATTATTAAATCATTCTAACGTGGACAAGTGGTTAAGGTGTTGTTCTTATGATTGTGAGAATGTGGCTCTGATTTCTGATCCGGATGGTGCGCTGCTGTATTTTTGGGCAAAACACTTCATTTCACGTTGCTTCAGTCTCTTCAACTGGTGTCCTGTTCAGAGAGAGAGAGAGTGATCTTGGTCACTTATACGCCATAGAAACCTGGTAACCGGCCCGATGAGTTCGAGGACTTGAGACAGTAATGTCTAGGGGTTAATGAATACAATGTTGATTGTTGATGCAACACCGGATTCTAGCCATGTGGAACAGAGCGTTCATTATCTGTGGTATCAAATATTTTTTTCTTTTTTCGTTGCTTTCGCAAGTAACTTTAACGTATCCATAGGGTGACGTCCATGGTCGTGTAATCAGTTAATGAAAGACACTGTGACACAAGCTCCCAATTCAAATTCATAATTCCCTTATTATGGATGTGAACTGGGAGATTGAGTCATTGTGTCTTTCATTAGCTGATTACGTAACTATAGATGCTTCCCCTGTGGATGCGTTGCAGTTACTCTCTTGACAGAGCTCCGTGATTTAACCGCTGATCCTCTGGGATTCCTCCGCTCTGCTTTAATGTAAGAAGCACCGTCGGATCTTTTGAACACTTCCGCTATCTCTCCATAATATGCTATGCTGCAGTTCCATAGCCTTGCCGCATTCCTGGCAGGGTGGCAATCCCTATATTTATAGTTTTAAAAAATTATCCTTTGTTGATTGTTTTAACAAAACTGGAGCTGAATTGGCAAGACTGATTACGGAGACATCCAATCATTTTGGGGTATCTATTAAAGATAATCGTTGACATATTTATGATAACGCTATCAACATGTCTGGATAAGTAGGGTGGTATCATCGTGTAGGTGACTCCACCAACACTTTATGTATTCATCGAACAGACTGAGAAGCAAGTGTTAGACCAGGATGGTTTGTAATAAATCTTGTTGAAGTGTGACTTGGACTAAAAAGCTTCTGTCTCTCCACCTCACGTCCCCAAGCGATAAATGAAATGAACAATGTAATGAATTATGTGTCATACTTCTCTTACATTCTAGTGTCATCAATTTAGTTGATTCTCATACTGATCGTTAACGATAATGAGGTGATCCAGTCAAGAGATGCTACAACGGACTGAGAGATCTCAAATTAATGATCTTAAAGTTGTATTTGGCAAATGACCTCAGATTTTTAATAAATCGAAACTAGTTACAGAAGAAATGGAAACCGTTTTTCGTCTCCCATCAAAACGATAAATTAAAAAAAAATTTTCTGTTATTGAGGACGATAATGAACGAGAGGAGAACATCTGAGAAATTCTTTATGATAGTTCTGATGAACCTCACTCTGAATTCAAACGGAATGTTTCCTTTGTTCTCATTGGTTCACTGTTTGCTGGAATATCAAAGCAGTTTGACGCTGCAAACACAATTGAGGTTGTTTTGCATTCTGAGGTAACAGTAAGACGTGTTAGAAGAACTCAACTTTGTAAGTCCAAGATTATGGGAAAAATATTCAAACAATCTCTTAGAATACCTACAAGAGGAAATAAAGCATCTTAAGACGATTAATATATTAAATTTTAATGAAGATAGGGAGCTACATCAACTTACAAGTTATACATGGTAAATGATATTATCCTCAGTGTTTGTATTGCCGTGCGTATGTTCTTTACATTGTCAGTTATAGTAGCATCTGTTGAGAGATCTTCCAAAAACGTAAAGTTCATTGAGACTTCTTCAATAGTACGATAACACAGGAAAGAGTGATTGACACAGTCGCTCTTAGTATTGAATGAAAACTTGTGGGGCAAAATGACTTCAGTGAAATAATAAAAAAAACATTTGTTTTAGAAGGAGCATTTAAAGCGTGCTTCCTTAAATTATAAGAATTCTCAAATCTGCATTTTAAAAGGAATTCTTGATATGTTCATATTTTCAATCAATTATCAAATTAATTGGACATATGTTTATGTTATATTATTTTCTCAAAATAATAATGCTGATTGTTGAAGGCATTTCACAAAGAAAATTGGTTCTTGCTATCCCACAATTCGTGGTCTAAATTAGAATTTAAAATATACGACAGATTATTGTGTAGGAGTAGATTCTCAGGCGCTTTATCATATTTTTTAAATATGGGTAATTAATAATGCATAATTCATATAGAGTTAATCTACATCTTCAAAAACATATCTATGTAAAATTTTATTAAAAACGATGGTTTATTAAGAAAGATATGGAGAAGTATTTACGTGCGAATGCAGGTATGCACAATAATCAGATTATTTCTATTCATTTTTCAAACAACAAATTCCGAGACACTCTTGTCTCTTTTAGTTATAACTTGTATTAAAACTTGAAATACAGTTACAAACTCAAACAGCCCAAAGTTTCCGAGAGCTTCGACTTTGAACTCCAATTACAAGTGTCTCTGTTCATGAGCCAGCCCCATGACCCTCAGAGCCATTGGTACTTCTGTATGTGTCATAATTTGTGAAACCCTTTCTATACCACCTTACAAAAACTCATAAAGTTAAGAAGAAAACAGCCTCTCAATAGTTCTATATTGTCTTTCCAGTTTTTCTTTTAACTCACATCTTTGTATTCTCAATATTTTCGGTATGTATACTGGCGTCGTTTGGGTTCTGGGAATTCCATTCTTGAAGCATGTTGCCGCGGATATATAGGAAGAAATCGATTTTCTCTACATGGTTGTAGGAACTCTACAATGAAACAATTTTCTAAAAGAATTATTTTTCAGAATATAAGTTCTAATGTTTCGCAATTGCTATCATGCATCTCTATCACAGCACACTTACCGCTCCGTCACTCAGTTGTCCGATGCATTTAATGCCTTTCACGTTACGTCACTCTGAAAGTGTTCTGTGAAAGTATTTTGATTCATTTACATGTTTCTATCTCTCATGGTACTACAAACAAAGAAATGTTAGAAAACGAGGAGGAGCCGTCGACGATTACATGCATACATAAGGCAGCTCCTTGAGCAATATTCCTTGTTTAATAACCTTAAATATATGCCCAAAGAAGTCGCACGAATCTACCACAACGTATCATAAGATGAAAGAATGAGCATATATGAACAGAAGTCTATGCATGGGTATGCTAGTAGAAAACTCGAGTTGATAGTAACATTGATCATTAAAACGGTCTATCATGGACCAATAGCTGGATTACTACCCCCCCCACTTTGAAGGGTATGCGTTTGCAATCCAGGAACACGAAATATCAACCAAATACCTGATGCACAGAAGGGATAGAGATGCAAGAAAAGCCGTAAACTGTGACAACCGATGCGGACTTTGTGAGATTAACACCGAAGATATCACCGACATCATAAGCAGTTGTCCAAAAATGTCGTCACAGTATTATTTACTGATGAGACATGATGTTGTAGCTGGGACACTCTATAATGAAATCTGTCGAAAGGATAATCCCGAAGACAAAGAAATAAGAACCCACAGTATGGTAGAAGCCATTGCCACTCATAATAAAAAAAGGGTTATTGGTGGAATGTCTTAGTGAAAACCTCAATAAAATGTAAGCACATCAGACCTGATATAATGATTTGGCATAGAGAATAGAAACTGAGTACAGTTGTGGAAGTTAGCTGCCCATCGGATGTTAACATAAAGCTGAAGATTAGTGAAAAAGAGGATACCGATGCTGAAAAATATGTAGTTACTCAATCTAGATTACAAGTTCAGGTTTATACTTGTAATTATCGGGGCCCTGGGATACGTAATACATTGCCTAAATAACAGTCTTGAGAAATTAGGCTTCTCAAAACCAGAAAGGAGAAAATTAGGTCGAAGACTACAGATTCAATCCATCATTGGAACTGTGAAAATCTGTAAAACTTTCCAGACGTTTATCATTTAAATATATATGAGCATGTCTAGATATGCAGCTATATGCATGAGAATGCATACATAAAACAAAACATACAAATCTACCTACATAAAACAAAACATACAAATCTATATACATACATACATACATACATACATACACACATACATACATACATACATACATACATGCATGCATGCATAAATACATACATACATACATACAAACAAACAAACAAAAATACCCGGCTATTAATGTTGAAATTCCAATTAAGGAGCCTTGGATCTAGGTTAGAAACCGGTTCTTTCTCTGTTGACAAGAAGTTTTGAAATAAACTGAATTATGATATATATACATTCACACACACATCACATATATGAGTATATATATAATTATAAATATATATATATATATATATATATCATTATATATACATATAATCATATACATAATACATTATTTGTATGAATATATATATATACATACATGTTTATATATATATACATAAATGTGTACGTAT
>NC_068982.1:73211794-73214562 GCF_001194135.2 Octopus bimaculoides | reverse complement strand
CACACACACACACACACACACACACACACACACACACACACACACACACGCACGCACACACATATATATATACATATATATATATATGTACGATTTATTAATTTAAATAATTTGGGCAAACGAATTTCCAAATTATTCAGGTACAACCTTTTAGCATTATATGTATCTGCAAATCGTATTGTAAGGTCTTGTTAATCATATATTTATATATTTATCTAGAAATATACAAAATATATAATAGAGATCAATAATAATTCAGTTTTGGGATTAATAGATTTGCGGGTATTCTGTTTCAGATAATACAAAAAAATAACCGAATGAGTATATCTGAAGGTAAACTCGTTGTATCTATTTGCACATCATGAAATAATACTTTAAATGATATAACCAGTATACCAGCAGTGTATAAAATATACTTCCTTAATTATCTCTTAAGTTAAAAATTAAAATGATCAATTATGAAAGAACTAAACGTGTTTCAGTATTGGAAGATTATAATATATATACATACATATACACATATAAATATATATATGCAATCATCATATCTACAATTTTACCAACACGTCTTTAGGTTCTATTTCAAAATACTGTTAATCTAATTTTACATCACCCTAAAATTAAGTGTTAAATTAAACATTAAATTAAACATTAAAAATTATACTTTATAAAGTTAAGAATTAAAAAAAAATATATAAATTATAGATTATACATTATAAAGATGAATATAAAATATACATCAGAATAAAAAAGTCTGATTTAATGTGAAAATTACATAAAAAGCACAAATACATATCCTCCTATGGTGGAACAAAGATGTCTTTCAAAATGATGACTAGAAGAAGTGAAGATAGAGCATTATGGGAATTTATAGATGATTAGTACCAAGGGGGGGTTGTAATTATACTATGCATAGTGTAATTTAAATTATCTTCTATTATTATCTTCAATCTATGTTGAGGGCTATATATAATTTGCTATAAGTTTTAGTAATATCTAATTAATTAATTCATTTAATTATTTATATAATCTATTCAAGTACTGTAGAAATCAAAAGTGTGTGGTTATTAGATTCAAGGGGGGTTCAGTATGTCATTTTATTAAAAGTAAAATTACTTTTGTGTCTACATTTAACTCCTCGTTCATCGTATGTGTTTAGTAATTTATCTCTAAACTGTATCAGTTTCATAAATTCTGTTATACATAATAAACACACTTTATTTCCAATATTATGAGTGGGCTCTACCTATTATACTCCAACTAAGGGTGTAATCTCTTTTTCTAGATTTTACTTCCCATATATATTTACGTAAACCCGTGGACTTAAATTAGGATTTTTAAAAGTCTGATAGTGTTGAGAGAATCTTTTTAAAATTTCATTAGATGTAGATCCTATATAAACCATATTTATAATTTTATTATTATTGTTCTTAGAGTTTACTATACATTTATAAATAACATTATAAATATTACAGTTATTCGAGAGTTTACATTTAGTCTTATCACGACATGAAGATTTTTCTATCTGTTTATTCAGACTCTAATCACTATCGGTTATATTATGGCTATAGCTATTATTTATTGTTCTATTATAATAATTATTTAATTTCTTATTATTTATAGAGGAAATGATATTACCTACATTCCTCGATGTTGAGTAGCCCACTCTTATCGTTTTATTGGAAAATGTATTGGAAAATATAATGTTGTCCTTATTAGAAGACATTTTTACAATTTTAAGCGTCTCCTTAATAATATTAGTCATCACTTATGCCCCATACGGAATAATTAACCATATAATATCTTTTTTATTTTTTATATTTTTTTATATTATATCTCCGTGTATTATATCTCCGCTTGTATAATTTACTATATTTCTTACTATTGATCCTATTCTCTATCAATATTACTATTATTATTGTAATCATTAATAATAACTATATTGTTTTTATCTTTATTTAGTTTCTTATATTGTCTTTTATTATTATCATTCATATTTTTGCTGTTAGAATTATTACTAGGATTACCTGTTGTATTATTAAGGTGTTCGTAATAATTAAAGAATTTTATATTAGAGTTATATCCTGCTTCTTTTAATGCCTTATTATAAATATGGGACATGTTTATTAAAAGTGTCATAATCTGAGGATAGCATAAATATTCTTTTGCCTATATTATCTATTAAAGCTTCTTTAACTGATCTAGGATGGATACTTAAATCACTAATATACATTAAATTTTCATTCAACTTATGGAATAGATGGATCTTAGTGATAAGATTAAGACTGACGTCTAAATAATTTACTGCATACTATTCATTCTCTATAGATATCCATAGGTCATAATTCTTAAAGAACTTGTACATTTTCTTCTTAAGGCATTATAATGACCTATTAGTACAATTCCTGGTTATAAGTAGTAGGTAGTCCCTATAAAGTCCACCCTCTATATTCGCAAATTCCATCTCTAGTTCAGATAAAGAATATAATCTCACAAGATCGGTAACTTGGGTAGGATCAGGGGCGCCCATGCGCATATCAAAACAATTTCTTGTGTCTTTTCTTGCCGATAGTTTATCTTTATGTTTTATAATAGACTTCCTCGCGGCCAACACCACTTTGACTTCTTCAAATGACATATTTACCTTTCTCATGGCATATGATAGGGCCTTATTTAAAACCACTTCATTGATAGATGAATAATAATTCTCTATATCAATTTGAAGGAATTTACATCTATTTTTATCCTGAATATTATTAAACCATTTA
>NC_068982.1:73211034-73211784 GCF_001194135.2 Octopus bimaculoides | reverse complement strand
TATTATCTAAATAATTTTTATTAACTACTTTATATTTTTTCATTATTTCCTTTTCTAGTAGATTATCATAAAGTGGTGTATCCAGTCTATATAAGTTCCTGGTCTTATCAGATTCCATCCTGGTTCTTTAATTTTTAAAATTTTACTAGCCAAATTGCTGAGCTGCTTGTTGTGTCTATTAGGGTATTTTTTGAATTTGATATTTTTCATCATGTTCCATATTTTCTCCTCGAAGTCCTGTATAGTTCTATCATTTGGAGATTCGTACTTAGATTTGAAGTTTCTTTTTATGTAGTCTATATCTCCCATGTTAGTATTATTCTTATTAGGATTGCTGTTATTGTAGTAGTGAGCCTTCCATTTCATTCTATTTATAAAGTTTTTTAACTGGTTAATCAGGTCCTGTGTATATTCTTTCCTGCTGAAAGACATCTTGGTTCCACCATAGGAGGATATGCATTTGCACTTTTTATATTATTTTCACGTTAAATCACGGACACTTTTATTCTGATGTATATTTTATATCTTATATTTTGCATTTGACATTATATACTTGACTTTATAAGTTTGATATATGTATACTAATTCATCTTTATAATGTATAATCTATAATTTATAATTTTTGTAATTCTTAACTTTATAAAGTATAATTTTTAATGTTTAATTTAACACTTAATTTTAAGGTGATGTAAAATTAGATTAACAGTATTTTGAAATAGAACCTTAAGATATGTTGGTAGAATTGTAGAT
>NC_068982.1:73209211-73210846 GCF_001194135.2 Octopus bimaculoides | reverse complement strand
GTGTGTGTGTATGTATGTATATATATTATAATCTTCCAATACTGAAACACGTGTAGTTCCTTCAAAATTGATAATTTTAATTTTAACTTAAGAGATAATTGACGAAGTATATTTCATACCCTGGTGGTATACTGGTTATATCCTTTAAAGTATTATTTCGTGATGTGCAAATAGATATCACGAGTTTACCTTCAGATATACTCCTCATTCGGTTATTTTTTTGTATTATCTGAAACAGAATACCCGCATATCTATTAATCCCCAAAACTGAATTATATATATATATATATATGTACACATATATATGTATATACAGTAATCCCTCGCTATATCGCGGTTCACCTATCCCGCACTCGGTACATTGCGGACTTTTCTGGCTAATATATGCAAATTTATATCGCGAAATCCTCAGTATATCGCGGGTTTCTGCAGCCAATAGATATTTATATCTTTTTTCAGTTTTTAATTATTTCTGTGGGACGTTTTGGAACGTAACAACTACGATAGTCGAAGGGTTACTGTATATATACAAGTATATACAATGACCATGTACACGCAAACACAAGCCAAGACGAAATCTGGACACAAGAAATAAAACACACACACACACATTCATGTAACAAAATGATGGGGTCGGCTTGTTATAGTGTATGAAAATATGCTTATGTATAACCTTGAAAAATTTCAATTAAATCGTATAGAACTGAAATCTAAGTTGTCACTGGTTTAAATACATTACTGCCAATATACTACAATTAATAAAAGTATTTTAATTCGATCAGTTGTAAAAAATTTTCCGACGTCAAAAAGATCAAGATCGGCTCACAACGTGGTTAAGTAAACACGACTCGATAACTACGTTGACTGCATTTTTCAACGCTAATTGCACTTTTCTCTGAGAAATTACGTTCGGAAGATTTCAACTTGCATGAGCCAATGCAATTTGTAGATTGCTGAAATACTAAATACAAAAAATTCAGGAATCTGAGGTTTGTTTATATTTTTCGATAACAAATTACGTACGTAAATATTATTGAAGCTTGGCGGAGAATTTCATTCTTTGCTTTAATCTGGCTATTCTCAAGGTAAGGGAAACAAAAGTTTATTATTCTCTCTTTTCCCGCCTTCTGGCTACACTCTGATAATTTTATTTGTATTATCATGTATCTGGTGTTAGATTGAATTTTATTGCTGTCTCTGAATTGTGTCTTTAGTCTTTATCTCTATTTACATTATATTGATCCATCTCTCTATCCTTCTTATTCTTTCTTACCTGCTTCTCTTCCCCTCTTTTTTTTACACCTCTTTATTCATATTTGCATACACTTCTCCATATTGACTTCGATCCTTCTATCTCTCCCTTTCTATTTATATCGATTTATCTCTCCGTTTTTCTCTTCTCCACACTTCTTCGCTCTCTTTCTATGCATTTCCATTTACAACGATCTCCTGTTCTCTTTCTTTCAGTCACTCTCTCTCCAAAACTAAAAAAAAAAAATCACGTGTATGATGAGGATACTGAAAATTATTAATAATTAATTCTATATTACACAAAAATTATTTATCCTGGAAAAAATATCATATAAAAACATATTATTATGAGGCATGCAGTACAAGCGTTGCCTCTGATATATA
>NC_068982.1:73207832-73209020 GCF_001194135.2 Octopus bimaculoides | reverse complement strand
ATAAAACTATCCACTGATCTCGGTTGTGTTTATGGCTTGGGCAATCAGCGGATTGTATAGGTATTGATGTAGCGGATATTTTTAATTTGGTCTTAGGTGAACCTAGCTGACGAAGTATGTATGTATGTATGTATGTATGTATGTATGTATGTATGTATGTATGTATGTATGCATGCATGCATGTATGCATATATACGTACATACACACTTACATGTGTGTGTGTATGATATATATATATATATATATATATATATATATATATAAATTCGATACAGATGAATTATTCCATGTATCCATGGGATCGTATGGACATCTGTGACCTTGTAGGTCATTGCAATACTTCAAGATAATCTAACTGGAAAGAAAAATTACATCGGTTTATGCGAAGGCAATTTCAAAAGACGTCATGCAAACCACCAATCTTCTTTCCGGCATATCGACGAAAGTAAAGCTACTAGGTTGGCTAGCCGCGTATGGTGTTTGAAGGCCAATTGCATACCACATAAAATCAAGTGGAGAATCGTAGAGAAATTCATGCCATATGTAAATGGGTTTCAGAAATGCAACTTATGCGTAGCTGAAAGATCGGTCATTCTTTTTAGATCAAAGAATACAACCGCATTACTTAATTCTAAATCCGAAATTGCGAGCATATTTCTTTTGACTAACTGGAGTACACCACCATTTCCGGATTGAACAGCTGTCTTGCAAACTTTGCATCCCTCTCCGTTGAATTATTCAACAACAACTTGTTCAATTATGGAATCTACGTTCAAAAGGAACGTAAATCTAATTTTCTTTTCTTTCCTTTTTCCGTTTTTATTCAATCTTTCACTTTTTGCATTAACCTTCTCATTTTTCTCGTAATTTCTCATGCACCAGCGTCCTGATTTTCAACTAGAATTGACTATGTACTCAGAGCCTACAGATTGGTTGAAGAACCAGGGCGTATTATATTAAACCTACCTAGAAATGTCTTCACTGCAAAAAATTATTAGTAGTTCTTATCTAACCCTAACCCATACCTTAACCCTAATGCGCGCGCACACACACATATGCACATACATATACATACATATGTATATGCATATACATACACACACATATATACACATACATACCTATATACATATACATACACATATATATATATACATATATATATATACATATATATATATACATAT
>NC_068982.1:73201846-73206832 GCF_001194135.2 Octopus bimaculoides | reverse complement strand
ATATATATATATATATATATATATATATATATATATATACACACACACATATATATTTAGTAGTTTCAGCTCAGAGCTGTGGCCATGCTGGAGCACCGCCGTTTTGTTACACTGTTTTTACTGAAAGCCTCCTCTTATATGTGGCACTTGGTGAAGAATGGAGTTTGATGTACCTACTCTCATTTGCACCTCTTGCCGTGAGGTAGTTTCATTTAGGACTCTCGACAGGTAGAGGTCCAGCTTTGATTTGAAAACGCCTACATCCACTTTGTGCAGGTTCCTCACGCTCTTTGGGAGAATATTAAAAAGCTGTGGGCTCTTGAAAACTAGGATGTTGCAGTAACTGGTCCTGAAGCGCGATGGCATTGCTGGGATTTTTGGCATTGTGCAGTGGCGACCCATTCTAGCATTGGTGTAGCTTTCAATGCCAAAATTTGGCACAATTCCTTCCAGGATCTTCCAGATGTATATTACTGCATATCTCTATCGCCAGCGCTCCAGGGAGTAGAGTCTTAGCTGTTTCAGCCTTTCCCAGTAGCTGAGCTTGTTGCAAAGAGACGATCTTCTTTGTGAAGCTTCGCTGGATTGCTTCAAGGTCTCTACTACTACTACTACTACTACTACTACTACTACTACTACTACTACTACTACTGCTGCTGCTGCTGCTGCTGTTGCAGCCGCTGCTGCTGTTGCAGCCGCTGCTGCTGCGGCTGCTGCTGCTGCTGCTGCTACTACTACTACTACTACTACTACTACGTACGCAATAGACAAGGTAATTAAAATTAAAAATCTGAACTCTTTTTTTCTTGTGTTTTGTAAAACTTTCAAAATAATTATTAAAACTCTGTAATGCAGCGAATAAACGATTAGATAATATTTATTTCTTAAGGCTGATGAACCTGGTGATACCATTTCTCTATATGACTTTCATTAATTGCAAACTTAATACAGGTGTTGCATGAAAATATGAAAAAGCATCCCATTATGCAAACTGTAAAGTCTCGTTGTTGTTGTTTCTGCCCACTTAGGTTTTGGTGTACCCCTGTCAGTTGGTGACCCGTGACCCTTGAATAAATTTCTAGATATACCAAATACATGCATATGATTGGTATATATGTTGATAACTCAGTTGCAATGTATAAACATACATAAAAAAATTACATTCAATTCTGGGCAGAGCGTTAATTCGATCCAGGAACCGTTGGATACAGGGCCCGGTATATTTCTACTGTGCCTTCCTGTACAAAAACAGATTCAACAGATATAATGAATTATTTATATAATAAATTATTTCTTTTATTGTCTGTTCTAGGTTACAGTAGCATGCCGGGCAAAATGCTTAGCGGCATTTCTTCCGGCTCTTTACATTCTGCGTTCAAATACCACCAGGTCATCCTTGCTTTCATTCCGGATCGATAAAATAGTAAAGTTGAGCACTGGTAATTGACTTCCACCTCACCCACTATTTCAGGCCCTGTGCCTATATTAGAAAGAATTATATTTCTCTTTGCACTGGACTGCTTCAAATATATAAAGTACAGCAACTACATAATACATGCTTCAGTACTGGGATGTTAATTTACTTACAGATAGATAACATTACACAATGTTAATGCACCAAAAACCACATTTGACAAACCACATGCGGTGCAAATCTTTCTAGGCGTCTCTTTCAGATCAGCTGGAAGCAAATCAATTCTATAAATGTTTCCCCAGCGCAGCATGGCAAACAAGCTTGTTAGTCTCTTTACTATAGCAAAAATCATGAAATTTGCGAGGAAATGTCAACATCATATCTACGTATATTTTATGTATCGTCCATTAACACGTGGTGAGGAGTCCTAGTGGCACTCAGGCAACCCGTGTTCGATCCCCAGCATGGGAACGCTATATTTTCAAGGCGGTGCTCCAGCATAACTGAAATCCAATGATAGACGAGTGAAAGGCAAAAAGGTAGAGGCAATAAGTTTTCATCAACTTTATGTTTAAATCAATCATAGGCACCGCTGTATTTTGTCCCAGAAACGTAGAAAACAAAGCCACCACGGAAGTAATTAGTATAGACTATTGAAGGAAAAGTCAACATTACATTAATATATCGCTGTTGTACCATAGGTTAATAGGTAGCTTCATAAGCTACGTGATGCATTTGAGAACGTTGAAGTTTTGTATTTGGGTGTATATCTGATCAGGTTTTTACAATTTATCATAATTTATAATAATTTATGCTATTCCCACACCTGTTGCACGAAAACCTGAAATTGAGCACAGAAATAACACATGTTCTATGACCTAAAAATGAAAGAAAGGAAGCTTATGTGTAACAGCTCGCTGTAGATCAAGATCTCTGCCCTACTAGTTGAAATGCCAGCAGTTTGAATCTTGCTCCAGCCCCCCACCAGCTCTGTGTTTTATCGTTGACCCTTTGCCTGTCTAAAACATTTTCATAAGTTTGTTTCCAGACTTTTTGTTAGCCCTTGTTTCATACGTTCTGAGTAATAGAAAGCTTCCTTTCTATTCAAGTTACTGTACTGGTTAAAAAAATTAGGAATGTGTATCATATCTGTTGTATGGACATCAAGGCAATATGTCCTGTGTATCACATTTGATATACAGGACAGACAAGGGGTTAAAAATGTCTCTCCATTATTGTTGGATCAGGCTACCTAATGGGGTAGGAAAAAGACCACAAATACGAGGAGGTATCAAAAAGTTCCCAGACAGTTCTGTAGCGCACCAACAGATAACAGCACACTGTTGCGTGCGCAGTGAGAGCTAGCAGTGGCCATGAGTCAGTGTGCCATGTGACATTGTTGTGTTTACTTTGCAAGTTGTGAAAAATGTGTTCTTGGGATCACGTGTATGTTGTAGTCTGCGATTTTGTCAAGAACAGGAAGTTGGAACAAAGAGCCAACGTGAAATTTTGTGTTAAACTTGGAAAGTCTGCAACAGAGACAGTGAACGTCCTTCAATAAGCTTACAGCGATGTGTCAATGAGGTGTACGCAATGTTTCGGGTAGCACGGGCGCTTCAAAAGCAGGAGAACGTCTGGAAGACGGCGAGCGATCTGGAAGACTTGTCACGAACGTCATCCCCGGAAAAGTGGCATTGTGCACCGAGAATTCGTCCCCTAAGGCCAGACCACCAATCGAGAGTTCTACTGTGAGGAATTAGATTATTCACAACGACAATGCACCCTGTCATCGAGCCTTCTTCATTCGTGTGTTTCTCGCCAAAAAGAACGTGGTATCGGTTCTGCACCCGCCATATACGCCAGATTTACCACCTGCAGACTTCCATCTCTTTTCCAAGTTGAAAATGCAGCTCAAAGGTCGCATTTTTAACACCGTTGTTGAGATCAAGAGCGAATTGCAGAAGATCCTCGATTCACTTAAGGAAAACGACTTTCAGGTTGGATTCCAAAAGTGGCAGGAACGCTAGGACCGGTGTATTGCTGTGCAAGGTGACTATTGCGAAAGAGATGATGTTAAAACTTAGGTAAATAAATAATTTTTTTATTAAACATAATAGTCCGGAAACTTTAAGATACCATCTCGTAAACACAACTGAATCTCCTAGGTATTGGGATTACTGTGCAACTGATAAGAACTTTCTCAATTTGAAATTCCCCACGGAAAATGAATTTTTAATGCAACCTCATCTACAATGTAAGATAGAAGCTGTTGTATAATGTCTCTGAGGAACTAAGTCTGAAGTAGGTTAAAGGAAATATTGCCTTACAGCTATCTTTAACAGTTTAGATAGACACAAAACTACCCTCAGGTATGGCTGTGTGATTAAGAAGCTCGCATGATAACCATGTGTTTTCGGGTTCAGTTTCACTGCGTAGCATCTGGGGTAAAGTGCCTTTAACTACAGGTCTGATCCGATCAATAGCTTATAACTGAATTTGGTCGACGGAAACTGTGAGCAGGCCGTCATATATATATATATATATATATATATATAAATATATATGAGGGGTGGGGGGACGCCTGTCCAATTCAGCTTTCAAGGCCAGCATTTTTGAAGGGGCAAGTCGATTGCATTGACCTCAGGAAAGGCAAAGTCGATATCAGTGGGATTTGAACTCAGAACATAAAGAGCCGGAATAAATGCAACTAAGCATGTTGTTCGACATGCTACCGATTCCGCCCTCTCGTTACCTTATATCTAGGGATTACATTAGAGAACAACGTTATGGAAATATATTAATATTTTCAATATCATATCACCAAAAGACCAGCTTTTAGTTTTTTTTTAGTAAATAATCATCAATATACATCGATTATTGATTTTGGTTTCCTATGCAATATGTTGTTAACGATACCGTAACAGGATGAATTTTTTTTGCTGTTGTTAACTTTGAATAAAAAGATATACGTCACACAGACATATGTTATTATATTTGTACAAATTTTCCTTGTATATTTGTGTGCTTTGTGTGCTCAGTCGGAGGCTTACTGCTATTAAAGTGTCTATATGAAAGCACGGTGAATATTTGACCAATAAAACCAATGACTGAGGAGTTTAAGCGATCCTGGGAGAGACCATTCTCTGATACCATCAGTTTGGTGTAATCCTTGATAGATTTTAGGACTTTTAAAATTCTGTTATTCTGCTGCTTTATTATCGGTTTTAGCCAAAGGTTGTGACCATGGTGGAATACCACCGTTTGCGCTAATGCTTGTTTATCTTAGATTAATTTCCATGTCATTTCTCTGGAATAGGTCTTGACGAAGTAGAGAGTTGGCCACAGCTTCCCTTCTTTGCATTTCTTGCTGTGATGTAGGTTCATCAGGTATAACAGATAAAGCCATACTTCGAAAACTTTTTGCAAGATACTGAATGCGTGTTTCAATAAATATTCAAAATATTCTGCGTTGCACCTTGGGCAAGTGTCTTCTACTATAGCCTCGGGCCGACCAAAGCTTTGTGAGTGGATTTGGTAGATGGAAACTGAAAAGAAGCCCGTCGTATATATAT
>NC_068982.1:73190853-73201647 GCF_001194135.2 Octopus bimaculoides | reverse complement strand
ATATATGTGTGTGTGTGTGTGTGTGTGTGTGTGTGTACTTATGTGTGTTTGTGTTTGTCCCACCTACCATCGCTTGGCAACCGATGTTGGTGTTTTTACGTATCCGTAACTTAGCGGTTCGGCACAAGAATATGTACGATAGAATATGTACCGGGCTTAGAAAGAATAAGTCCTGGGGTCGATTTCTTCGACTAAATGGCAGTGTTCCAGCATGGCCGCAGTCAAATGACTGAAACAAGTAAAAGAATAAAAGAAAAAATGAGACTGGAAATGGTTTTCTATTACATGAGATATTTTTCTGTGAATGACATTTTTCATATATTCCGGTGAAATGTTCTTTCAAAAAATCTTTTTAATTCATTAAACATGAAAAAAAAAAGACAACCCAAAAAATGCGATGATAATTTCTTTTCGATTTATAGAATTAATCAATCAAAAAATGAATTTGCATGGAAATAAATTCGCAATTGGAAAGAATCCTTTAACACTATCAAGAGAAACTTCCAGCAGGCCTCGCTCCACCCACCAAAAAACAAAAACACATAAAAAAAACAGAACAAAACGAAACCCCAAAATAAACCAAAATTGTATTTTGTGTATCTATCTATCTATCTATCTATCTATCTATCTATATATATATCTATCTATCTATCTATGTAGTTGTATCTCGGGAGGGTCATTATCACCATAACAATGTTTATTATTGGCATAATCACCATCCCGAGATATAACAAAATATGTTTCACATCAAGAATTCTGCAAACCAAATAGAAAATCGAATACAGACGTTCTACTATTGGACCAAATCAATACTTCGAACTTATATGTATGCATGTATATATTTTTTACTTGTTTCAGTTATTAGACTGCGGTCATGCTGGAGCGGCCCACCGGCGAGGAAGCCCTTTAGGGACTCCCTACGCTCGAGCGTGTAGTTCTGCCCAAACAACCGGGCGAAATGCTGGTGAAAGGCCTTTTGCATCTTTTCTTATCCATAGCTCTTGCACCCCTGTTCGTCAGTTAAAGACTTTATAGAAACTTGTTTGCCCCTCTGACACTCCACACGACGGGCCCATCCGGCAACGTTAATACCTTCTTGGCCCACTGCACGTAGCTCAGCTCTAACTCTGCAGCCTTCGTGTTTGGCTTTGAGGTGACGGTACAAGACCGTTCTCGCCGCCAGCACTCTAGCTGCAGAGCCACATTCCATAGCCTCGTCTAAATTCTTAACTAATTCCCTTTCTATTCTAGATCTATCTAAACTTAGCTGATTGCTAAATCTAATAGAATCTAAACGAATGACTCTATTGAGGGCGTTCCACCATCTATTATTAATGATGGCGCCACATAGTTCCCTCTGTACTAAATCCTTAATCCGGGCACGGAAGGCTTCACAAGTTAAAATGGACTTGTTAATCTTCAGTACCCCGGGTCCCTGTCTATGACATGTATCTATATGCACCTCACATGTCTCAAATTTGTGATCCGTGTAAGGTACAATACAAAATTGTGGACAACTAAAAGTATTTCGATCTCTTTCTCTAACGAATACTCAGTTTATATAAGATCTGTGTGAGCCGTCGTTATTACTCCACGTCCACTGTGGATCGCTCGGCTCATCCAGTCTGTAACGGTCTACTAGATTATAGCTTTCTAGTAGACCCTTGAGGCTAGGATTTTCCCTCCTATCAGTCAAGCCAACACTATCCACCCGTGCATCGAGTATAGCGTTAAAGTCTCCTAACAGAACTACCGTTTTTGACGTCACTAGAAAGTGCTCCAGGTCTCGAAAATAACCAGACTGCCTACACTCTTTAGGAGCATAGACAGCTACCAACCTGAAGGACTATTTACTAGCGTGGGTCACATCTAGGATGACCAGCCTACCTTGTGGGTCCAGAAAGACTGTACTTACTTGTAAGTCCAAGGTCTTCCTGAGTAGGACCACCACGCCCCATCCTCCTCGTCGGCTAGGAGAAATAAATTTCTCATAGCCATTTAGAAGAGGCGAAAACGCTACCACTCTCAGTTTTACATCCTCTGGTAATACAATCTATTCTGTGATTTTATGTAAATCCGGTAAACTGATTTGGGCCGTCACCTCGAGGCCGTATCCCCATAAGTTTACCTCTGTTGTTCTTGTAACCTTGGAAATTCTTGTTTTTTCCTCCGTATTGAAGAGGATGGCTGCTACCAGCCACGCCTCATCGATCTCTGGAGGCACTCTGCCAATCCTAACTCTGACCGCACGTTTGCCATTGTAGGTTGGCAGTCGTGCCCACTCTGACAACCTTAACGGCACTATGAAGTACTTTGTCGCATCCTGTTCGGTCGCGAACCGAACCTCCACTGTGCCGTACTTCTTTCATCTAGTATAAAATGTCGTGAGTTACTTTATGTACTTTAGGCATTCCTCCACTGCTTCCATCGTAGCTATTTCTACCTTTTTAGTTGCTGTGGACAGCGTTCTATAGACTACTGACTTTTCGTCGTCTTCTCTGTCACCAGCCTCAGGCTGGTACCCTCCTTTGCGATGAGTTTGAGTTTGTTAAACTCCTTCAATCTTTTCTCCTCAAATTTCACTTCTCTCACTTGTAGTACATCCGCAGTCAAACCCTTTCCGGTTGCTGCAGCATAGCTAACGACTGGTTGGGTCTCCATTTTTTCGTTTGTTATAACTTCACCCATAAATAGGGAAGAAAGCAATTAAGCAAAAATAACAATTCAACAATTCAATTAATTAACTGTAGGTACGAAAGACCTTCAACAAGCATCAACAAAGCGATTTACACGTATAGTCAAACACAAACTTCACTCAACCCAGGATTCCAGGTCGCTCGTCGCCTTTATTCAGCTAGAGGTGGCGCTGCCAAATTCCCGTTCGAAATATACAGTTTTCAAAGTGACAACTAGTCACTGATCTATAAATTAGAAAATTACTATTTTTAAATCTCACATCGAGAGATATTCAGCAACAGTACTTTGGAGTAAAAAATTGCAAGTTCTTTATGTTAATTTAATAACTCTATGTTGTGCAGTTGTCTGTGCCCTATGAATGCTTTTATTTTGCATTAAAACAATAAAATATTACAACTAGATTATCGTCAATTTAACCGACTTTCAGCATTTACAGACATAATTTTCCCATTATCAGTCAAATCTAGAGTTCATTTATGTATGTATTCTTTATTTTTTTAATGCTTTTTGACTTAAAGGCGGAAGTCAAGTTGGGGTACAATGGCCATTCTCTTGTGATTTGTTTTTGGTGAAGGAGTGAGTTTGATAATACTGCCCTCTTTTGAGCTTGTTGTGATGTAGGTTCATCTGGGATCTTGAGCGACAGGTCAAGTTGTTTTCATGAAAACATCTACCCCAACTCCAAGTAGATCACTCAGACTTTTTGGCAAGATATTAAATAACTGTGGGCTTTTGAACCCCAAGCTATTGCAGTACATGGTCCTCACTCTAGACGGAATGGATGAGTAACAATGCTGTGACGTCTGGTTCGATGCTAAAGTTTGGTACCAACTCTTCTAGGATCTTCCATACGTATATCATCGCATATCTCTCCTGTTTTTGTCCTGCGAGTAGAGTCTTAATCCTTTCAGTTTCTTCCAGTAGTGTAGCTGAACTGCCTCAAGTTTCGCTAATGATTTGACACTGTTGGGGTGACCACAGTTGAGAGCAGTAGTTCAGACGGCTGAGGACATATGCCCTCCATAGAACCAGTATAGTTTTCCGGTCCCTTGTCATGAAATTCTTAGGATCCGTCCAGAAATTTGCCTGCATATTGCCATCATCTTGGCGATATGTACATGAAACGATGCGTCGTTACTCATGTCAGTCCTCAGATCATGTACTGTGTTTAATTCTGAGATTGCTACTGCTTTTGGTTCAAAGTATCTTTGTTGCAGCATGTAAGCGCAAGTTGTCTGATAGTAGAGGACTTGGAATTTTACCGTGATAAATTGCATGTTGTTTTTCCTGCCCGTTTATATATTGCATCTAGGTCCTGCAGAAATAAAGCATCGGAAGGTTCCTTGACTTCTTGTGCTACTTTTATATCGTCAGCATAGCTAGTAAGTGTGGTTATTTGTGTAATAGATGGTATGTCTAAGAGAGCCACCAAGACAGTCCACTGAGGCATTCAACTTGCTATTACTGCCTCCTTGGAGAGGACCGCATTGGCTGTCTCATCCTGGAATCTGTCTTTAAGAAGTCATGTAACCACTCTCCGACTTTCCCAAGTCTCCGCAGCTTGTGACATACCTTGAGGTCAACCTTATTAAAGGCCTTTGCAAAATCGAGTTATATCACATCCACATTTGAGTAATTCATTAAATGTTTCAACACTCAGCTATAATGCTGTAGAAGCTGAATAAGACAGCTTTTTCCTGATCGGAAATCATGTTAGGTGTCAAGTAGCAAGTCATTATCTTCTAGGAACCTTATCAGTTTCCTCCTCCTAATGCATTCCATGACTTTACTGACATGGGCCTATAAGAGATGGGCCTATAATTTTTAGCATCCTAGTTGCAAGGAAGCTTTGGAAGAGGATCTGCAGAAGCACTGCCAGATCCTCTTTGCATTTCTTTAGAATAGCTGAGAACCCAGCAGGGCCTGTAGCTGAGTATAAGCCTATTTCATCAATGGCTGACATTACATTAGTTTTCTCTATCTAGATGTAATCGATAATTGTCACCTTTTGCGTAAAGCCGTGGTGCCGACGAACTCATCAGGCACATTCAATATTCCATTTATCCTCTCTACTATACTCAGTGAGCCATTTTCTTCGAACAGTGGCCCTGTCTTGTACCAAACTAAAACAGAATCTTTTGCAAACTTTAGAAGGCATTAGGTTTTGTTTTTACATTCTTTACAGCCCTGGTTTCCTTTTCTGCCGTCTTCTTTTCATGAAAGTGCTTGAGTTCACTTTCAATCTCAAGTAATGTTTGTTTGAGGTAAGATTCTTCATTATCCTTTAAACGATTTGAGATCTTTGCTAATCTTCCTATCTCTGGGAATTATGCTTTTCTGATGGCTTGGTATTTTCTTAGGAGTAAACTCGCTACGTGTGTCATGCATGATTGTCTTAAAGTGCTGTAGCTTTATGTCAATATCTTGTGTAGAGGATCTGCAGAGAGACTGGCGAAACAGTTTTGTTGGGGGGCTTCTTTCTGAATGCCTTCCCAATCAGTTTTATGAAAGTTCAGGCTGGAAAGGAGTCGGGTGCTTCTAGTAGTCTGCATGCCTACAGATTTCTGCATGTATTGTTAGTTCTACTAAATTATTATCCATGAAAATTGTCGATATCACCATAACATTATGGATGAGCTCCGACTTATTTGTGAAGTAGAGGTCTAGAATATTTTTATCCCTTGTTGAGTAGAGCACTACTTGCTCCATGTAAAGTCAAGCAGAGACTCTGCTTCCCTCTGTTCATGCAGTGACATGTCGAGGAGGCGGCTCACTGGCCATTCGACATTAAGGAGATTGAGGTCTAGAAGTATGCGAATGCTGTCATTTAAACTTAGTTAATCCCCCTTCCACCTTTTTGAGACTCGCATCAAATGAGTCCCCATGATTTGGATCATCTAGTGGACAAAAAGTGATACATATAACCATTTTGATCTGTTTAATGTGTACTATCAGTGTGTCACAAACTGTGTTTGAGTGCAACAGCAGGACTACAGGCATGACATCTTCCTTGGCGTACATTACAACTCCACCATAAATTCTTTCTCTCCTATCAGTTTGAAATACAACGTTCTTCGATATGTGTATCTCAGCATATACGTGTGTATGTATATATGTATGTATGTATGTATGTATGTATGTATGTATGTATGTATGTATGTATGTATGTGCAGATTTGTATGTATTCTCATGCATATAGCTGCATATCTAAACATGCTCATATATATTTAAATGATAAACTCCAGGAAAGTTTCACAGATTTTTACAGTTCCAATGATGGATTGGATCTATAGTTTATGAATTAACTTTCTCCTTTCTGATTTTGAGAAGCCTAATTTCTCAAGGTTGGTATTTAAGCAGTGTATTACATATCCCAGGGCCCCAATAATTACAGGAATAAACCTGAACTTGTAATCTGGATAGAGTAACTGCAGATTTTTCAAAAGTTCAACATAGGTGTTCTTTTTTTCTCTGATCTTCAGCTTTATGTTAACATCCGCTGGGCAGCTAATTCCCACAACTGTGCAGAGTTTCGCTTCTCTATCCTAAATCATTATATCAGGTCTATTGTGCTTACATTTTATTGAGGTCTTCACTGGTACATTCCACCAGTATTCCTTTTTATTATGAGTGGCAATGGCTTCTAACATATTATGGGTTCTTATTTCTTTGTCTTCGGGATTCTCCTTCCGACTGATTTCATTATAGAGTGTCCTAGCTACAACGTCATGTTTTATCGGTAGATAATATCGTGATGACATTTTCGGACAACTGTTTATGATGTGGGTGATATCTTCATAAATAGTATTCTCCTGTATGTTTCTATCTCATTTTGTTTTGTCGTGTGTGTTATAGCGCGTTGCGATTGCCTTTTGCTATAAATGCATGGTGAATCTACAAGAGAGTATTGTATTAATATATTCAATCTAACATCTAGCGTCCTGAAGTTAACAACTTTTAGTTTAACAATCAGACTTGTAAATTACAACTCTTTTCAGGTTTACATGCTTATGGTGTATTAATTGACAATAAATTTGACTGGAACAAAACAATTTAACACGTGACTACCGGTCAAGAAGGTTCTGGTGTTTTTTTTGCAGTGTAGTAGTATTAATTTTAGTTTATGATCAAGAGTGATGCATTTTATGTTCCGTTTTATCAGTTTTTGTTTATGTATTCATCTGTTCGATAATTGTTTTCAATTTGATTCATAAAATAAATTTTCTGTGTGATGAATATTTTATTGGATATATCCTCTAATGCAGGGGTCGGCGAACCGGGGTAAATTACCCCAAATGGGTTAAAAATGAAATTCTTTGGGGGTAATGAGGATTCAATTGACATAAGTAAAATTACATAAAAGCGTGTTAACGACAGAAATTTTTCTTCTGGCAACACTGCATCTCTCCAATGTAATGGACGTGTAAATAGATTCCTATAAATAGATTTAATAAACCTTTGAATTCAAAGAATCTATGATTTTCTTTCTTTCAAATCAAGGGGTAAATAGATATATTTTGGGGTAATTGGTTAAAAAAGTTCCCCGACACCTGCTCTGATGTATTTGTTGTATTTGTGCCTGTCTTCTTCTATAGCTTGGTCTAGTCACCTATTATTTATTTATACACCTATCCCAGCCTAAAAGGAGAATTCCTAAAGTACTGCCAGACTTTCGTCACAATCCTTACCCACACAACATTTTCCACTATTTACATCAAAACCTTACCATCTTCTCTCTTCCTTCCTTTCATTTATCCTCCCACAAACATAAGTCATTTCCTGCAGCTCCTCCAATCGCCACCTTTTTCAAACGGAAAATCATTATTTTTCTTTTGTCTCTCATTTTTTTCTGCTCTTGTCCACACTTTATAATTGACTCCTACAAACAATTTTTGAAAGATGTAACAAAAACTATTTGTAAGAGTTCCCCTTATTAAACTATTATACATACATACATACATACATACATACATACGTATATGTGTGTGGATATATATATGATATATATGTGTGTGTGTGTGTGTGTGTGTCTATGTATGTATGTATATATATATATATATATATATATATATATATATATATATATATATATATATATATATACATATATATATGGATCTGTGTGTTTGTGAGTGTGTAAATAGAAAGCAGCTCTTTATAGTGTTTATGATTGAAAACACAATGATAATGTGTTTTAATAAACTCGAGACAATTTTTTGTTTTGCGAAATCTTACTTGTGCTCTTGAAATTCAACAAAAGCTGCCATTCTTAAACAAGAATTGGATATGGTATAATTGAAGTTTAAAACCCCGCCGCCGCCGCTGCCACCCCCACCCCCACCACCACAAGTCTTTTAAAAATAAGTATCTTGGAAACGACGACAATAACATCCAAAGGTATTTGAACAAATTATATAGTACCACAAAATATACAATCCGTAGGATGGAAAAACTGTATCATAAACAAATGTGTAACGCTTAGATCTTTAATATTATATCCACGTTTAAGGCAGCGAGATGACAGAATCGCGACGGACAAAATGCTTAGCGGCATTTCTTTCAGGAATTTACGTTCTGAGTTCAAACACTATCGAACTCAATCTGCTTATCGGCATTTCGTCCGTCTTTACGTTCTGAATTAAATTTCTGCCAAGGTCGGCTTTGCCTTTCATCCTTTCGAGGTCGATACATTAAGTACCAGTTGAGTACTGGGGTCGATGCAATCGACTAGGCCCTCTCTCCTACCAAATGTCAAGCCTCTTGCTTACAGTAGAAAATACTATTATATACTTATTATTAAGGTACCAGTGTACATCTTAGGAAACATGCAAAGATAAACATTTTTTTAGAACACTTCAACATTTAAGTCAGTCTTTCTACTTTCTGGGACATGCATATGTTCATCCTAGTAGATAACCAATCGATATCTTTAGAGAAGTGGTGGCGTATCACGGAGATATATCTTTCAGTGTGCAATGAAACGATATTATTGGAGGGCCACAAAACTCATGCAGAGGAACAAAGCTGGTAGGAGAGTTGGAAATAGTAGTCCTCCAGCTTATGCACTCTTTATCCTTTGTCACAATAACTAACATACCTTGTAGCAGACTACTTGATCATCAAAATATTCTCAATACTGACATTCTGTCCCTGAACGATATAAACGGCTACCGTTGAGTCAATGGACAAAAGGGGATTACCAGTAAAATTGAAGCGAAATAGCTTGAAATATTAATGGAAATCGTGCTGTTCTCTTTGTGTTTGGCAGTCGCTAATCTCTTGCGCTAAGACACTCGTTTTATTTCAATAATATATTGAAGAGAAATATAGAATTACATTAACTCTATGACTCGGTTTTATCTTACATTTTGCCAAGAATAAATAAATAAAACCAGAAATATATTCCGAAAAAGCACTTGATTTGCAGAATTGCTTGAAGACCATCAAATGAAAAGTAGATATTTGTAATTTGTAATTTGATTTGGCTTCCGGTGGAAATTATTTAAATGTTCGTATCAAATAATGATCTTGTATTATGACATTTTAACTATTGCACATAACGTTAGGATTATCTTTCCAAACATCCGTTGAATACTTGTAAAGGATATTGGTGAAAACGAAGCAACAATAATTTATTCTGGAAAATTTCCAATTCGTCCTCTGCTAAATTTTCCTAATACCGATAAGGTAGTTGAAATAATTTATCAAATGTTTTACAACTGTTTATAACAATTGCAACTGGCAAACAATATACTTGGAAAATTAATTGTTTTTTCTTATTATTTTCACTTAAAAATTCCCAAGACATTGCGACTGTGTGAAGGTGCATGACCTCGTAGTTACAATGTTACATCACGATCACAAGATGATGGTTTCGATTCCCAGACCAGGCGGTGCGTTGTGTTCTTGTGCAAAATTACTTCATTTCAGTTGCTCCAGTTCAGACAACTGTAGATGAGTAACCCTGAATCCGAATGGCGTCACGTTCAGAAGGATTGTTGTGATCTCGGTTATTTATACATCATAGAAATCAGGTAATAGGCTGTACGCGTCCTTGGACTCGAGACAATAATGTCCAAGGGAGACTTGCTTTTTGTGTTAGAACTGCGCCTATTTCCATGGCTACCGATGTCTCTACGTGCTATGTTTCATTGTCAAGAAATTACTATATGTATTTTGATGTCTTATCCTTCTCTGGAAACATTTTCATGAGCTAAAGTAGTGTAATATACAGAGCAAGACTCTAAACAACATCATGGTTGGCCGGGTAGAAAAAAATAGTGGTTTCGGGTTCAGTCCCATTGCACAACGCTTCGGGCAAGTGCCTTCTACAATAGTCCCGGACCTGTCAATGCCTTGTGAATGAATTTACTTGATGGAAACAGCGTGGAAGCTTGTCGTGTGTGTGTGTATGTATGTATGTATGTATGTATATTTATATATAAATATACATGTGTGTGTGCTTCTTTGTGTGTGCATGTGTATGTCTATGCGTGTGAGTGTATTGAACGCGTGTGTTTATGTGTTTCCCTCTCCCCATCATTTGACAACCGGCATCTGTTTGTTTATTTCTCCCGTAACTCATCGATTCAGCCAAAAGAAATCGTTATAATAAATACATGAGTAAAAAAAAAAAAATAACTGCACTGGGGGCGATTTGACTAAACTCTTCATGGCGATGCCCCAGCCTGGTCGCAGACCAATGATTGAAACAAGTAATAGAGAAAAAAAGGCATTGCAGAGTGCAAGAAAAGCCCCTCCTACATCCACTCTTCTTGATAAACGATTGAACAGAAGACGCATGGCATGCATTAGATTAATCTATAATGGGAACTATAGAAAAAAAAAACGATAAAATGTTAGCTACATGAAGATTCCATTTCCATCTACCTAACTTTACTAACGTCACAATAATAGCCGCTTAAAATATGCAAGGTTTTTCTCCCGTACTCTCTATAACTTGACGTTGAAGTGCCTCCGTTGTTAGATTAACTGTTTTGTGGTTTTACTGTGCATTCACATTTTCTCAATCGAGAATTAATTACCCCCTCTTTACCAATCTACACCTCTCTCTCTCTCTCTCTTTATATATATATA
>NC_068982.1:73187127-73190409 GCF_001194135.2 Octopus bimaculoides | reverse complement strand
TTTATAAATGTTTTGAAAACTATTTACAGCCTTGGATTTTTTTTATCTCATCCTGTCAATTTATATATATATATATATATATATATGTGTGTGTGTGTGTGTGTATTTCATTATTGCCCACAGGGGGTTAAACATAGAGGGGACAAAAAAGAACAGACAAAGGGATTAAATCGATCACATCGACCTCAATGCGTAACTGGTACTTATTTAATCAACCCCGAAAGGATGAAAGGCAAAGTCGACCTCGGCGGAATTTGAACTCAGAACGTAACGGCAGACGAAATACTTCTAAGCATTTCGCCCGGCGTGCTAACGATTCTGCCAGCTCGCCACCCTGATATATATATATATCGTGCTAACGATTCTGCCGGTTCGCCGCCTTAGTACCGAGCGTAATATCAATTACTGAATAACAAGGGAACAGGAATTACGAAATAAAATATGTTTAATTTGTAGTTGTTTCAGTTATGAGATGCAGTGCATTCAGAGCCTCGTGCATTGTGCATCACTTTATAGCTGCCCGGTAGCTATAACATTACAGTAGAATTTCATTTTACATTCATCGTCAACGTGGCGGTGATGATGATGATATGTGCGTGTGTTAAATTACCATAGGAAGGTGCAACTGATTGAATCAACGATCGTCTAATGATTACAGTTAATTTCATTGAAAATATGGAATACAAAAAGGGACAAAACTAATTTCTGCTTTACATTCAATTCGGCGTTCAACCGTTTCTACTATTTCACCCTCACCCACTCTGCAAGTGTGTTAGTGTGTTTATATATATATATATATATATATATGTGTGTAAAAGAAGAGAAAGAAAACGGAGATTGGGAAGTTTATAATTGTCTATTATTAACAGCAAATTAATCATCATCCCTTACAGCTGTTTCATTTAATACTAAGTAAATATTAAGTAAATATTTAGTTTATATGACCTGAGCATAATATCTTCAGATGCGAAATAGTACACCCTTGGATGTTTTATATATGTTTATGGATTCATCATGGCAGACTGATTAATTTGATGTTAATAATAGACAATTATAAATTTCCCAATCACCATTTCCTTTTCCTTCTTTTATATGAATGATTTATATATGTAAACCTATTATTTTAAGGAAATTAATTCCCCCAAAATACTAGGTATTGAACCAGTATTTTCTTGGATAAAACCATACCTTCATGAGGTTAACACAACCTCTAATCGAAATATATATATATATTATATATAAACACACACACGTAAACCATATTTTCTCGAGTATAAAGTGCACCCCTAATTTAGTGTTTAATTTTGGTACAATTTCTTTTCCTTTCATAGTATTTGTTTTGCCCCGTTGGTTAGTCAGTCGTACCGCTGTTTTTTTTCCAGTTAAAATCAAATAATAAATAATGCGATTTATACACGAGCGAATATGGAATATCATACCAAATTCTAGAGTCTACTCTGAGCTCCACCCTTACCTAGACTGTTATCTTTGATATAATAAATAAACGTCTATCCATTCACTCTACCTAGTTTGAAGAAGTTCTATGTAAAATATATTATGAAATATTTTACATAAGATAGATTCATATATTTAACTGCTGTTGCATTTCATATATCGTCTATCTTTGAGGTATATTATATTTTGAAACGCAATACGTCTTTAAGTATTTAAAGGGGTTTCTCTTCGATGCAGTACCACAGCTTTAACTGCTTTTAACTATGCACATACATTAAGTATGTCATACTGATAATGTATGTGATATTCACATTATCTATATAGCCATATATCTATATATCTATATTTATCTATCCATCTATCTATCTATCTATCTATCTATCTATCTATATATCTATATATATCCATACATACAAACATACAAACATACAAACATATCAATACACACGCACACACACACACGCACACACACACACGCACACACACACACACGCACACACACACACGCACACACACACACGCACACACACACGCACACACATACATACACACACGCACACATGCATACACATATACATACATACACACCCACACATATATATACACACACACACATATATATATAAATGTTCACTTCGTATATCTGTATATGTATATGATTATAGATATTTACTCAGTTTTATTGTAACCATATTTCAATTTGCATTGCCTATTTGTCCAGTAATGCTTCTCTTGGCTGTGTTCTACATAGATGCACCTAAGCACTATGTAACTATCACTTCTATTATAGATAAAACGATCAATAATTTTCTTTTTAGTTTTTACCTTAGCAACACACTTCTCTCTACTGCAGATTGGAATCGTTAAAGACACAGAAGAATGTCTTGTGATGCTTACTTACCATATTGTAATAGAAGTAAAAATACCGGAATGGAAAGCAAGAATTATTACGAAAGCACTAAACATTAATATTTAATCAAGTTTGTCTGTAATTATTCAACTGCTAAATCCAGTAGCGCCTTCTGTCTAGAGAATGATTTTTGAAGACAGCCAGACCTAAAAGATATTAGAAATGTTTAAAACGGAGAGGAATATTATAAATGTCACTAATTTAGATGGAAATAATTCCACTGAATATTACTGGAATGGTTTAGTAAATGATTCGATTAGTTAAGACTTAAACAGTCATAATGAAAATATTGATGATGATGATGATGATGATAATGGTAACGATGATAACAACAATGGTAATGATGATGATGATGACGATGATGAATATGATGATGATGAGGATGATGATGATGATGATGATGATGATGATGATGATGATGATGAGGAGGAGGAGGAGGAGGAGGAGGAGGAGGATGATGATGATGATGATGATGATGATGATAATATTGATGTTGATGATAATAATATTAGTAAGGATATTGAGGATGATGTTGGTGACAACTGTTTCTGATTTAGGCACAAGGCCAAAAATGTTGACAAGGGATTAGTCGACACCATCGATCCCAGTACTTGACGATGATGATAATGATAATGATGATCATGATCATGGTGACGAGGATGACGACGACGACGATGATGATGATGATAATAATAATAATAATAATAATAATAATAATAATAATAATAATATTATTATTATTATAATATTATTATTATTATTATTATTAATAATAATAATAATAATAATAATAATAATAATAATAATAATAATAATAATATTAATAATAATAATAATAATAATAATAATAATAATAATAATAACAACTACAATAATAATAATTATTATAAAAGATCAGACAAAGAAGAAGTGTTTAT
>NC_068982.1:73182432-73187117 GCF_001194135.2 Octopus bimaculoides | reverse complement strand
AGATCAGTAAATATAAAGACTTGCTAATAGAAATTGAAAAAAATGTGGCACCTCAAGGCGTCTACCGTACCAGTGATTGTAGGATCTCTAGGAATGATAAAAAAAAGGTATTGAAACCTATTTGAAAATGATACCAGGCTTACCATCCCTACAGGAAGTGCAAAAAATCGTGTTAACTGGAACAACTCAGAAGAGCATTATCGCTGTGAAAACAACATTCATTCATGAATTTATTTATTAATTAATTTTTTTAAAAAATACATATTTTACCTGTGAATTTGCGTGTGTAAACTGGGAATGCATACAATGAGCTTCTCTGCCCTAGGTGTACGGAAAACACTCGGCAAGAATTGGAAGACAATTTGAAGAAAGAAGAAAAAAAGCAACATAATAATAATAATAATAATAATAATAATAATAATAATAATAATAATAATAATTTCTTTTATTTACCACCGGGGCATCAGATGGGGAGAACATTACACGGACAGAGTACAATTTGTGTGAGGTATTTACAAAACCTGATGAAAGAAAAGAAGGGGAAAGGAGGGTGAAATGAGATAAATTATACATAGTATACAAAATCAGTAAACTAATTATTAATGCTGTAGTTTTGAAACAGTACAACCCCAAGATCCCGGATTATCCTGACCAACATGGGCTCAAGCCATTGCCTAACACTTGTTCTCGAATCTACAGAGGCATGCTTCGAGTAGGAATATCAATAAAAGACATAAAAAATAAGACATACCTATTAAGCTATGACAATAGCATCTGACAAAAGCATGCCTGCCAAGGAGTAAGATAAACTTGCTAAATATAAAAGCATGGAGATAGAAATAAAGAGGATGTGACACTACGGGGTCATAAAGAAAACAGTGGCTTCCTTGAAAAATTTCCGGAAAACCTGGCGTATAGGAAATCCAGGATATAGTTCTAAAGAAAATGGCTCACAACCTACGTTAGTTCTTGTCCTTGCAATCTATATTCTGAACCCATTTTATCCTCTCTCTATTATTGCTTGTGGCAGGTATTTGTTATCTTGCCCATATCAACTAATGATGATGATGATGATGACGATGATGATGATGATGATGATGACGATGATGATGATGATGATGATGATCATAATAATAATAATAATAATGATAAATGCTCTGATGCAATACCAGGCACTGGCTCTCATGACTTCAGATCTTAACTGATTGGATGTACATGCTTTGTCTTAGTATTAAAGATGGGCTACAGTAAATATTCTGCTCAATACCACAGATTTGCTTGTCAGTTGCTTGGCCTTAACCAGTTGAGCATGTCCCTAAGTGACTGACGATATGTGCATCTCTGATCACGAGCAGAAGTAGTGGGGAAGCATCATAGCTATGTGTTGAAAATAATTCTTTGGGACACGGTACACATTTTGGTAGAATGCCCCAAGTTGGCACAAGAAGAATATAAAAAATGGCGGCAAGACCAGGTTGTAAAAGTTTTACACTGGAAACTGAGCCAGAAATAGGGATTTGAAGCTGGTATAATCTAATCATCGAGTCGAAAGAGTACTGGAGTCGGAGAAATGTAAGATTTTGTGAGACTTTCCTATTCAAACGGATAAGACGCTAGAAAATAGTAGACTAGGCTAATTATAGATAAGGGAAAGCGAAGTTACTTACTTATCGATCCATCATGCCCGTTTGATTTCGGGATCGTAAAGAAAGAGGAAGAAAAAATACAATCCTTTAAAAATTGAAATTGGAAGAATTTGGAGCATGCGAGCAGTAAAAATTGTTGCGTTGGAAACAGTAAGCATAGATATAGACAAATGACTGAAGAAGATTGAAATAGAATGCCAGGTAGAGCTTCTAGAGAAAATTTGTCTCTTAGGGATAGCAGGGATTATCAAGAATGTTCTAAGCACTAGAAAGACTGCTGAAAGCCTGTGGATACCTAAGGTTATAGGTAGAAACACGCTACCCACATAAATCCTACCAGGAATAAGACCGAACCTGAGCCAAACCAAAATAATAAATGCCCTGATGCAATACCAGGCACTGGATCCCATGGCTTCTGATCTTAATTAACTGGAGGTATTATCATGTATATGTTCTGTCTTGGAATAAAAGATGGGCTACAGCAAATATTCTGCTCAATACTACAGATTTGCTTGTCAGTTGCTTGACCTTAACCAGTTGAGCCTTAGTGGCTGACGATATGTGAATCTTTGATCACACGCAGAAGTAGTGGGGGAGCATCATAACCATGTGCTGTGAAGAATTCTTTGGGGTTTGAATAATTCATCTCTGGAAACATGGGTGATTAATTCGAAATTCTTAAACAGGCCTTATTCAGGGACCTTTTGAGCGGGAGGGGCTACTCGACCCGAAGAAAATTCTAACTGGACCCCATCCGCAAGGTCATGCGCTGTTTATCTTGATATGAGATCACTATGTCACGCACATATGGTTGTGATGCATATCCTTGTGTACCCTTATCAGACGGGTAATCATGATGTATATATTAGGTTTCGTATAGTGTTCCTTTGATGGCATGCGCTGCTCTCTCATTCAATAATAATAATAATAATAATAATAATAATAATAATAATAATAATAGAGAGCTCTGCGTTGAATAACAACATGGACGTGCTACACCTGGCTCTCCGTACAAAACAAATCTAATCCAACAACATCGGTGGAATGGGATAAAGGAATCTATGGAAGACTTGAAGGAAGAGGCCTTTTAACGAAAATAACCACAAAAAACGAAATTTTACCGCCATACAAAGCACAGTTTCTGGTTTTGGTTAGAGTTGCGAATTTTGGGGAGAGTGTCACGTTCATTCATACTGGCATGATAAAATAACACAATATATTCACTGGGTAATTTGAAAAGTCTTGAATCTGCCCCCTACCCTGATAAAAGCTGGTGGGAACACAAAATAGGAACGCGAGATTTCCTCGTTTATATTTTTGAATTTCTATGCATCTGCAGTTGTTTTCATTTTACATTTTGAACTTGAAAAAAACAGACGAGCAGTTGAAATATCGTTCAGGCCGTTAAATAAGCAATCTATTACAATCGCATCGCGCTCTCCTACTTCTTCTTCTAACAACAATTTCGCCCGGCGTGCTAATGATTCTGCCAGCTCGTCGCCTTAATAATAATGATGATGACGACAACAACAACAACAACAATGCGCTGATGCAATACCGGGTGGTGGGTCTCATGGATTCTGATCTTAACTGATTGGAAGTGTTAACATTTACTTTTTTTGTCACGGTGTAAGAGATAGACCACAGCAAAGATTCTGCTCAGTAACACAGATTTGTTTGCTTGACCATAACCAATTGTGTATGTCCCTTGGTGGCCGATGATATGTGCATCTCTGATCACAGGCAGGAGTAGAGGCGGAGCATCATAGCCATGTGTTGAAAGGGATTCTTTGTGGTTTGAATAATTCGTCCCTGGAAACATAGGTGTTTCCTTCATCATCCCTAAACAACCCTTATTCAGAGACCTTTTGAATGGGATAGGCTACTCGATCATAAGAAAATTCTAACTGGGCCCCACTCGCAAAGGCGTGAGCTATTTATGAGGTCACCATGTCGCGCACATATGGTTGAGATGCATGTACCTAGTGTACCCTTATCAGACGGGTAGTCATGATGAGTCTATTGGGCTTCGTATATTAGTATCCCAAGCGTCACTTTCATGGCGTGTGTTATTCTATCACTCAACAGCAACAACAACAACGACAACAACAATCCTTTCTACTAAAAACATAAGGCCTGACATTTTGGGGAGGGGCTAGTCGATTACATCGACCCCAGTACTCAACTGGTACTTATTTTATCGACCCTAAAAGGATGAAAGGTAAAGTCGACCTCGGCGGCATTTGTACTCAGAACGTAAAGACGGACGAAATGCCGTTAAACATTCTCTCCGGCATGCTAACAATTCTACCAGTTCATAATAATGATAATAGGGGACAACTTTCTCGAAAATTTCTTTGGAAGAAGGGAAGTTAGATACTTTAATATTAGCTATCAAATTTCTAAATACTATAGGAGGGTGACAAGACTGTGTATGTATGTATGTATGTATGTATGTATGTATGTATGTATGTATGTATGTGAGTTTCTCATTAGTCTTGTGGAACTGTTTATACGAGGAGTTTAAATCTAGAGAAACATCTAACTAATTAACTATACAGAGATTAGTAGCTACTGGGATTTTTTAAGTCCTAATTGGTTAAAATCACACGTTTAATGTTTCTCTCGTTCTCATCCTTCTTCCTCATCTTTTTCTCTGTTTCCCTTTTGTTGATATGTGTGAACATACTTCTCTTTCTGTGTTCGAGGAGAGGGAATATGTTTATGTCTATGGTGTTCAATTAACAAATTACAATATCTCACTCTTTCTCTCATTTTTCTATCTATGTATATTTCCATGCACGCGAACGTGCGAATGTGTGCCTCTGGCACCAAGCAATACTGTCGCAAAAACAGGCTGAGTGTCCAGTCAATCAGGCCAAATCGTCAGTGTCCAATCAGCTGTGCCCAAGCGTTCCATTTCGGTACAGGATTGCTGAGTATGTGTGTTGGTTTGTTTGTGTTTGTATTTGTGTGTTTGTGTGCGCGTGTGTGTATCTCTCTCTGTCAATGCGCGCGCGTGCATGTTTGCCTCCAGCG
>NC_068982.1:73179924-73182422 GCF_001194135.2 Octopus bimaculoides | reverse complement strand
TTATTTGACATCAAATATTTTAATGCTTCGTTCCCTCTCCCTCCAATTTTTCTGTCTGTCTATCTGTCTTTCTGTCTCTATTTATGTGTGTGTATATGGAGAGGGAAAGTGTTTATACCAACTTTATTCAATTAATAAATTGCAATACCACTCTCTCTCACCTTCTCTCACTCTTTCTTTATATGTATGTTTCTGCGCGTGCGTGCCTATGTATGTGTATGTGCGTGTGTGTGCGTGTGCGTGCGTGTGAGTGTGTCCGTCCGTGTGTATGTGTACGTGTGTGTGTGTGTTTGTGTGCGCGTGTGTGTATCTCTCTCTGTCAATGCGCGCGCGTGCATGTTTGCCTCCAGCGTCAAAAACAGACGGAATGTCCATTTAGCCATGCCAAATTGTCAGCGTCCAAACAGCCGCGCCCAACAACTCATTCCGATTCTACTCACAGTTTCCGCTTCTAAATGTGTTTTAGTATTATATGTAACTTTGGAACCTGTGGGTGGTGTTGACCTCACTCCAGGTGCACGGAAATATGACCTAATTTAATTCGTGAAAGTTCATCTATTTCATTTATATCAGTCAATAGCAATAGCGATGTGATGGTAGCTTTCGGCGCTAAGACAGATATATTCCGTGAAGTTGATGCTATTATAGTGGGTAAAATTTATGTTTAGTATTGGCTTTGTTATTTCAAAAGAAATCCCATTTCCTGCTTGTTCAAAAAAAACCCATGCTTCATACTGACTTAGAGAAAGCAATAGAGACACTTGCAATATACATGCTCTGATCTATTAATGAGCACAAAGTAATACCCGGAGAGGGATATGCTTTCGTTAATATCATGAAAAAGGTCAAATTAAAGTTATTCCATGACATATAGTGTGTGTGTGTGTGTGTGTGTGTGTGTGTGTTTTATCTTTTATTCGTTTCAGCTATGTTGATGCAGTCATGCTGGGGCACCACTGTAATTTTGCAACGGCTGATTTCCTCAGGGTGATGGGGTTTCACATTACTACTCCTGTATATGACTTTGTCCCGACTGTTGGTCCATTTCGTGTTTGAGGGAGTCTGACTCCGCTGCCCTGGTCTGTACCTCATGCCGGGCCGTCGCTTCATCCGGAATTGTCGAGAGGAGAATGTCTAGTTCTTTCTTGAAGACATCTACGTCCACATTTTGCAGATTTCTTAATTTTTGTGGCAGGACATTGAAGAGCTGTGGGCCTTTGAACCCTGAGCTATTGCGGTACCTGGTCCTGAATTTAGATGGAGTGGATAGTACCTTTGATACAATACAACGGCGTCCAGTATAACACTCAATGCGGAAATTAGATACAAGCCATTCCATATGTAGATTATTACATGTCTGTCGCACCTTCGCTCTAAGAAGTAAAGTCGTAGTTTTCCCAGCCTATCCCTGTAGCTCACCTGCTGCACAGTTGCAATCTTTTTAACGTGGTGACGCTGGACCGCTTCGAGCTAGCAGTTAGTTTGGTACCGTGTGGTGACCATAGATGAGAGCGGTAGTCCAGGCGGCTAAGAGCAAAGGTACTCCACAGGGACAACATAACTTGTCGGTCCCTTGTCTTGAAGGACCTTAGTATCCATTCTGCCAATTGTGTGCACTTTGTTGCCATCTTGGTAATGTGCATATGAAATGATGCATCATTGCACATACTGATCCCCAAGTCTTTCACTGCCTGTGACTCTGAGATTGAAACGCCTTCGGATCCTATATATGTAGGCTACGGTACATTTGTGAGTTGATACTACAATGCTTGAAGCTGGAAACTGCAATGTTTAAAGCTGGAAACTGCATTAAACTGCATGTTGTTTACTTCAGCCCACTTGTATATTGCACTCAAGTCCCGCCGTAGGCTTCCGACTTAATCTGGATTTTATATTGCCCATGACAATTTTGTATCATCAACGTAGCTAGTGACAATAGCTGTCTGAGTGACCATGGGCATGTCTAAGAGAGCTTTTATAAACAGTAATGGCCCCAAAACAGTTCCGCGGTGGAGCGCCACTCGAAAGAGCACCATTGGCTGCAGCTGCCTGACTTCTGTCTTTAAGGAAGTCATGCAGCCACTCTCCCAGTTTACCAGCAATGCCAAAGTCTCGATCTCGCAGCTTGTGACATATCATGTCATGATCCACCTCATCAAAGGCCTTTGCGAAGTCAAGATATATCACATTGACATCTGAATGATTAAGTAGCTGTTTCAAAACCCAGTCATAGTTTTGTAAGAGCTGTGTGAGACGGCTTCTTCCTGGACGGAAGCCATGAATGTGTGTGTGTGTGTGTATAAAAGGGGCTAAATCGGCTTAGCTAGAACGATATAATTACATATACATACATATATATATATATACATATATATACATACACATACATATATGTATATATATATATAAATTGTAAATGCAAAAAATAACAACAAAAACACAAAGGATTCTGCGGTACACGTGTTTCAAGCTTTATATCACGTATATATATATATATA
>NC_068982.1:73176425-73179905 GCF_001194135.2 Octopus bimaculoides | reverse complement strand
TGTGTGTGTGTATAAAAGGGGCTAAATCGGCTTAGCTAGAACGATATAATTACATATACATACATATATATATATATACATATATATACACACATATACATACACGCACACTCGTGCCACACACGCATACACACACGCTACCTCGCCCACTATTCCTGAGAGAGATGTGGGGATAGAGTCCTCAGGCTTGAACTATAGTGAAACTTTCATTAGCTGATTACACAACAATAGGCACCACCCCTATGGATGCGTTGCAGTTGCTCTCTTGTTAGAGCTTGGTGATCCTGACTATTGATCTAAGATTCCACTGCTTAGCATCAATGTAAGAAGCACTGTTAGTTCAGTTGAACTCTTCTGCTGCCTCTTCACAATCTGCCATGCTGCAGTCCCATGGCTTCTCTATATTTCCATAACTATGTTGGGCACAGTCGTCACTCTGTGAGGTATTTTCGAAATACCTTCGAGCCCATATTACCAGCGTACTTACATAATAGTTTGTGATTTTGGCAAAAGGAGAATAATTTTCAAGGGAGAGGGAGTAGTCAATATATTGATCCCAATACTTAACTGACATTTTGTAATCAACCCCGAAAGAATGAAAGATTACTTTAAAGGGTTTTGAAACCAGCTCACAACCCTACATAACCTAAAATAATGAAATCGCTAAGTGTTATTGTTGAATGTATCATCTCTTGTTAACATTACAATTTCCAGTTTCTATGGAGGCGAACAGACTTCAAGGTGTTATATTAGATAAACATATGACATTTAACTGACAAAAGGTGTTATATTTGATAAATATACAACCTTTGACCAACACATCGACCAGTTCATCAATCATTCATATTCGGAAAATTCAAAAATGTTGAATAAATATATTTATTCTGGATCAAGTAATATTGTCATTTATTCTAAAGTAAACTAATACCACATACACAAGCGCGTGCACGCACACACACACACACATACACACCCTCATAAATATACATATACACATATACATACGAACACATACGCACATACATATACACATACATACACTCACACATACTTGTCCCAGTATGCATACCCACACATGCACTTACACACATACACACATATACAAGCACTCGTACACGCACATACACACATTGCACGCACTCATACACACATACGCACATCCACAAACCTGCATGCACTCACACATACGCATGCGCGCGCACACAAACCACCTCAAATAGCCAAAAGTATGGTTATGTGGTTAAGAAGTTCGCTTCCTGGTTGCGGGTTCGATTTTCTTGCGTGTCACATTAAGCAAATATCTTCTACGAAAACCTCGGGTCGACCAGAATCTTGTAAAAGAAATTTGGTGGATGAAAACTGTAAAGAAGCCCATCGGTCGAGATAGGTCGGGAAGTGATTGTTTCCTTCTTTACTGCAGTTGACTTAATCCGTCTCTCAGTGTAAGAACACTACTTAACCTTTAGCGGAGACAGTTCATTCACAAACATTCAGACCAGGTTTACGTCCTGAACACATAACTTCCTTTTTGCAACCACCAATCTTGAAAGCATGAAAAAGCATTATGAGTGCTCTCCGCCCACTTCACTAATAAAGCCATTTAAAAAAGGTTTTGAATTACTTGCGGTTCTTTTTTAAAACTTATATCTCTTTGTTTCTTTAATTTTTATTTGTTTTAATCATTGTGCTACAGCTATGCTGCGGTGTTGTCTTGAAGAGATTTTTTAATCGTGAGACTGAATCTGTGAATCTCAAACCACGTGGTTATAGAGCTAACTTCGTAACCACACAACCATTGTCCGTACAGTCAAAAGGGTGCTCTTAAAAACAGCAAAACAACATTAAACGACAGCACTTGAATCGCAAGCGAACATGTCTTGGTTGCTTGAACTACACTTTTGCTAATTGTTTTAAGTTGTCATGTAATCATGAGCAGACATAGGCATCTTTTCGAGCTGCTTAGCGTAACATTCGAGACTTGTCAGCTGGAAAGAGAAAAGATTCCGCTACCTCTAGGTTGTTACTCATTTTCCAACTGAGGAGAGTAGAGCAACGGGAAAGAAAGTGTCTTGCTCAAAGGCCCTATGTCTTATCTGGAAATCGAACGCATGATCTTATAGTCGTCAACCCAGCGTCCTAGCCACAAAGCCACGCGTCTTTTCTAGAATGAGAGCCAAACACAGTTGCCATAAACCACAGTTTTGTCTCGAGCACCTGGACTCATAAGGCCGGTTACCTGGTTTTCATGCTGAGATCACATTTTCCTCTGAACGGAACGTCGGCTCATTACAAGGCTCAAGGCAAGCAATTTTCATGTAAGTGGGGGTAAGTTGATTACATCGACCCCAGTACTTGTCTGATACTTTATTATATCGAACCTGAAGAGATGAAATGCAAAGTCAACCTCAGTGGGATTTGAACTCAGAACGTAAATAATACCGCTAAATATTTTGTCTGATATGCTGACGATTCTGCCAGCTCGCTGCCTAATAAGCTGCACTGCACAACAATTATTTAGTAACTAGAACTCCTGAAGATTATGCTTTCACAGCTCGAAACCATTGATGAAATAAATGAGCACGGCAAAGTAACACTCAATACCTAGTTAGAAAAATAATAAACGCTTCACCGAATATGAATTGTCAAAACATATATATGAAAGTATAAAAATAAAACAATGTTCTGTTTTTCACAAGATAAGGCTGCGCTCCACCATGTTTATGCATAAGCACATATGTATATATGAATGTGTACGTTTTTTGCATATGTGGCTGTGTGATTGTTTGTACGTGTAGGTATGTGTGTGTGTGTGTGTGTGTGTGTGTGTGTGTAGGTGTTTGCGTGCGTTACAATATTAATTAAAAAAATTTTTCAGGCTTTGAATTCTTGCCGCTTTCCTAAAGTTCTTGCCTCTGTTCCTTGGTTTGGGACTCTTGTCTCTTCCATCTCTCCAACAATGTTCCACTTCACCATATCCTTCACGCATCTACCCTGCTGCTGCTGCTGCTACTACTACTACTACTACTAAGATGGTACTCAAGACATCACAGTCTCCGACTAAATCCCAAACTAAATCCCGCTGGTTTTGCCCTTGTCTTCTAATCCCGCGGGGTGTAGGGGCGGGGGGTGAGTGTGTGAGTCTATGGTAAGAATTGTGATGGGGTGTGTGTGTGTCTTTGTTGGGATAAGGTGATGTCGCTCAATAAAATAATTACCGATCATATCTTGTCCTGTAGTAAATTTGGCCTTGTGCCTATCAAAGAAATCGTTATTATAGTTTTGGCCACATTCCAAATCGAAGCTTCTCTCTTCGCACACACGCATGCACATATGCACGCACACATATACACCCTCACACACATCTATACACATTCACACACATAAAAACACACACATGCATACTCGCATATATATATATTCAAGAAAATAGAGAATATGCTTCCACACACACATATATGTATATATATGTCTGTGTGTATA
>NC_068982.1:73170890-73176109 GCF_001194135.2 Octopus bimaculoides | reverse complement strand
ATATATATATATATATATATATATATATATATATATATATATATATATATACAATCACATGTACACACGCAGTAAAAATTTGACAAGGAGATTAGACAAATGCATACACATATGCACATATATACACACTCACATAAACACATGCATGAGAAAGCAGAGGCTGTAGTTACACACGAACACACACACATAAACACACACACACACATATACATACATGTGCATAAACACATCCATGAAAAATTAGACTATGCGGTTAGAAGCCGGAATGTTGCTGACGTCATCGACTTCATTGTCTAAAATCTACGATGTCGTGTACAGTTATGTGAAGTGCGTTATATTTAGCTGTTTTAAGAACAAAGGGCTTCTCAACCATTGAAGAGTGTTCGGTAATATTTAAACGTTGGAAGAATTTAAATTTAAAAATAATGAAATATTTGTCCGTCTTTGGCTTGTAGCCAGTCGCCTTTAGCTTGGTTTTCTAACATCTGAAAATGTTATTTTAATAATTGTGAGAATGATTTCTTACATGGGTATAAACAAATAGTATAGAACTCGATGAATTCAATTGAAGCAACATTAAATTACAAACAGTTATCGATGTACCATACTAAACGCATGGACACCGTTGAAAGGCCTGCTACTGCGGTTTTTGTCTGAGAGAAAATGCAAATCTCATGACAGACATGTTGCGTTAGGAAAGCACAATATATACCGTTGCGAAATTAACAATGTCGCACTTGTGATTCATGGGAACTATACATGCCAAGGTCCGTCCGAAGTTCGTTGAAGCATATGATAAATAGGTACACGTTTATTGACAAACTTCGAGAAAGGCGAAACACGTCAAGCGTTACCATGGTTATCTACTTACATGCAATGCTTATAGGCGTCGGCAGCCATGGATCTCTTTGCTAATATTTGAAGATCCATAAGTTTTCTTCGGAAAGCTACACTGAAGGCTTCCCATTGCCGTCTGTTTTATTTACAGATGCTCCTCTCATGCTCTTCTATGATTTCTCTCGGGCTACAGACTACAGACTTTTAGGCAGGAGGATGGTCCACGTGACATCACGGCGTGTCTATATAGCGGTGGGCTTGTGAGGTACGTTTCTAGGGGCCAGTCCTCTTCTGAGTCCTGCAGGGCAATCTTCTACTATTTGATCTATAAGGGGAGCCATTGACAAGTACCCTACTTCTTGGGTTACAGCAGACTGGAAGTACTGGTGACTAAGGAATAACTTTACACTCCCTAAAAACATCTGAACTTCCGGGCTGGAGCTTCACCAGCGGGTGTCATTTAGTGTTTTGCCTAGTGTTACTAACCTTATACAAACTTGTGACTGACAAATGTAGGGACAATACTGCCCATTACACACACACACACACACACACACACGACTTTTTAGCCTGCATCCAAAGAAAGACAAGTAAATTATGTGTCTGTATGCATGTCTTAAATGAAGTTTTCATCCACCTGGCCATTAACTTGACAGCCAGCCATAAGCTAATTTATAACCCGAGCTTAATGACTCTGTGCTATCAGTATGGTAAGTGTTCTTCTTATTGTTATTGTTATTACCATATATTTTTTTCTGGTTGCATCTTCTTAGGTGTGAGGGAGATGTGACCTCGTACGCACACAGTATGTTTTTCTGTCCCCTGCTTTACTGTGTTGTGCGAAGTTGTTGATAATTTGCTAAGCGGAAAAGCTTATATATTTGAAGCTTTCAACATGTCATTGTATTTATTACCGAACACCGATGAGATGCTATGTAAGACTGAATAATGTTTCTACAACTGTTGTCATTAATTTACTGAAACGCATGTATGTTCTATAAAACATTGAATGCTATAGCGGTTTTCTGTAAATAGTTACAGTTTACATACTAACACACACACACAGATATAATTCACTGCTATTATAAGCATTTAAAAGTGGTGTGTGATCTTATGGCATGCAGCTTTGGGGGTGAGATTTAATTTCATAGGCAGTGGTACTATTTGAACCAGCGAACTCATTCAATTCATATAACAAATATGTAACAATCCAGAAGTGTTTGAAAATTAATCACCTGCACTCGCGTACACACATAAATACACATACATATGCATATGCCATAACAAAACACATATTCAGACACACCCATAAACAGTTGAAATACTTAATGTTTTCAGAGAATGTTTCTGTTGATTCCACATCTATTATTGATTGGAGAATTTTTTTAAAAATTGTTTATATTAATTTATACTCAGTATTTAATAATAAATTCTTATATCGTATTTTTGATCATATTTTCAGTAAGCATCTTCAATAAAACCGGTATTAATTCGTAGCATTGTTTATGAATTGTCGATTTTTTTTCCAGAAGAGTTTCGAATTTCGCTTTGATTTAATGTTTTGCTACAAAATCTTCAATAGGATGCAAGTTTACAGAGTGTCCGTGTTGGCTCAAAGACTCACTTTGATAAGCTTTGTAGAAACGTCTTGACGAATTCAACAGAATGACTGGAATCGACATCGTGTTGGTATATTACTTGTCTGGCTTAAGTAAGCAGTTGCGGAAGAAACGTACGAGCTGGTTAAATCGTTAGCACTTCGGACAAAATGCTTAGCGGCATTTCTTGTAGCTCTTGACGTTTTGAGTTCAAATTCCACCGAGGTAAACTTTGAATTTCATCTCTTCGAAGTTAATAAAACAAAATATTAGTCAAGTGTTGAGGTAAATGTAATTGACTTGTCTCCTTCCTGTAAAACTGCTGGCCTTGAACCGTGCAAGAGACCGACGTTCCTTTCAGGGGGAATATTGCGATCTCGGTCACTTATACGTCATAGAAACTGGTAACCAGCCTGATGAATCCTTGGGATAAAAAAAAATATCAGAATGCATGAGCATTTTCAGTTGAGAGAACAAATGTTCTAATAATTTAACATGTGTAACACTCACACACTATTGTATCAGCAACTTCAAATGCTAAATTCAATCAATTTTTCATTTGCTCTTCTCAATTATCCATGACAACTATCAGTGGAGAAGAGACATAGTAACTTATCTATGATAATATTTCTGAAGAAATTGAAGGCGGCGAGCTGGCAGAAACGTTAGCATAACGAGCGAAATGCTTAGCGGTATTTCATCTGCCGTTACGTTTTGAGTTCAAATTCCGCCGAGGTCGACTTTGCCTTTCATCCTTTCGGGGTCGATAAATTAAGTACCAGTTACGCACTGGGGTCGATGTAATCGATTTAATCTGTTCTTGTTTGTTCCCTCTATGTTTAGCCCCTTGTGGGCAATAACGAAATAGGTATTTCGTCTGCCGTTACGTTCTGAGTTAAAATTCCGCCGAGGTCGACCTTGCCTTTCATCCTTTCGGGGTCGATAAATTAAGTACCAGTTACGCACTGGGTCGATGTAATCGACGTAACCCCTTTGTTTGTCCTCTCTATGTTTAGCCCCTTGTGGGCAATAAAGAAATTGAACATTTTTGTTTATGCAGTTTATGAAATGGATTTCTATAAGCAGTGTTTTTCCTTTTTGATAACTCAAACTTTGGGACAGAATTCCTAATACAAATTCTGAACTACCGGATACATTTCTTTCGTCCATGTATATCTTTTACTTTTTATCTTTTACTCGTTTCAGTCATTTGACTGCGACCGTGCTGGGGCACAGGCTTAACGGGTTTTAGTCAAACAAATCGACCCCAGGACTTATGTTTTTAAAGCATAGTACTTATTCTATCGGTGTCTTTCGTCAAACTGCCGAGTTACGGGGATGTAAGTACACCAACACCGGTTGTCAAGCGGTGGTGGGACACACACACACACACACACACACACACACACACACACACACACACACACAATTGGCTTCTTTCAGTTTCCGACTACCAAATTCACTCACAAGGCTTTGGTCGACCCGAGGCTATAGTAGAAGACACTTGTCCAAGGCACCACGCAGTAGGGCTGAACCATGTAGTTGAGAAGCAAGCTTCTTACCACACAGACATGCCTGCGCCTATAGTGGAATTATTGAATGTGTAAGGGGAAGCTTCCCGCTACCAAAATGCAAGTTTTCTGAATCCTTCCTCGTATCTAAATCCGTTTCCTTGGTTTGATTAACTATTTTATGCTGGTCAATTCAATGTCTACTTTTATTCCAGCCTTTCTTTGCAGTCTGAAAAGGATGTGTACAGGCGAGTGTCCTGGCGGTTAGGGTGTTGCATTCACGATCATACGATCGTGGTTTCGATTTCCGGATCGGGAGGCATGTTCTGTTCTGGAGCAAAATGTTTAATTTTACGCTGCTCCAGTTCACTCAATCGTAAATGGGTTTCAGCAATAGCTGGGAAGTTAACCTTGTAACTGATCGGCGCCCCGTTCATGATGGGTGGTTTGAGTGTTGCAATTGTAGTCACTTCTTCGCCATGGAAAAACCGGGTTACTCTCCGGCCCTCTGAGTTCTAGGTTACGTGACACACCTAAGTTCTCAGAAAATTCAATCTTCCATCATGGGATGAAAATATTTGCCCAACTCCGTTATAGAAAAAAGACAAACAGTTTAACTCATCTGACGAAGGCTGACAACCTATTTAAAGACGTAAAGTAATAGCAAATAGTAAAATTTAAATGAAATAGAAAATTTCACAAAGAACAGCAAAAACCAAAAATGATGTGACATCCTTGTGATAAAGGGAAAAAGTAGAAAATTGAAAAACAATTTTAATAGAACATTTTTTTCTAAAGTAAATTATGGAAGTCGTACTAATTAATTTAGAACAAAGAATTGTTATTTCTTAGAATTTTTAGTTAAAACAAAATCCAGACGGTAATTGGAGATTCATACTTGATGATCAGAAATGTTTTTTTCCCCCAGCCAGGAACCATGAATTTCAGAGACGATCCACGAACCTTTGAAACACCGAGAGTTTCACTTTGATTTATCAATGACTAGCAGTATAACCCGACGTTGTCCGGGTGTGACTTATTACGCCACCTACGATAAGTCTTGCTCGGTGAAAATCAACTAAAAAAGAAAGCCTTACAATGAAAAAAACCTTATGATGTAAATATGTTCATAATTCAAAAGACGAAATTAATAGGGGAAGTCTGAAGGCTGTTTTGCGTAACATTATTAATCGTACGTAAATTTCATCCGTCTAATTGGCTATACAAATGCTTGTGCAAAACAACTTTTTGCGCTGCCTTGATTACACATAGC
>NC_068982.1:73167337-73169368 GCF_001194135.2 Octopus bimaculoides | reverse complement strand
TTCTTTTTCTCCTTCCTTTATTTTTGTATTTGTTGTTGGATTTTTCGTAAAGGCTCATTAAGAGAAAGTAGGAGTTGAAAGGATTTGTATTAGAAAGAGGAAATTAGATTTTATTAGGGAGAAAATGTTTACTCGTGTAGTTTTAAGGATTTTATTCGCTATTAGGAATTTTTAGGAGTGAAAAAATGACGCAGTGACCTAACTTATTGTATTTAGAATATTAATTGCGATTGTTTAATCGAAGAAATTTGGAATTGTGTAAATGTATGAATTTTAAACATACACACACACAGAGAAAATCTGCCTTTTATAGTATAGATTTATATATAATGAGTGGGGTACCCGAAAGTAACCGGAAACGTTCTCTGTGGTACAAGCCCGTTGTAGTTCAGGCTTCCACCGCTAGAGGCTACTTGATGCAACCCTCAGGCGTCGTCGGGTGAAGTCGTACTGCCACGTGGTGCGTTTTTGTTTTGCACCCCTGTTCATCGATTTTTGCATTGGCTGAAACGAAGGGACAGCGTGCTTCCGTGAAATTCTATTTTCTGCTGGAGAAACGGCGACCGAAACAGTTGTCATGTTTCAAACAACTTACAAGAATGCTGTCATGAGCAAAACACATTTACGAGTGGTTTTCACGCTTAGGAATGCTTACTTGTCGCTTGAAGACCAACGTCGTTCAGGGCAACCATCGACCTCCCGAACGAATGAAAACATCATGAAAATGACCGTCGCCGAATGAACTTGTTGACATAACTAGTGTGTCCTGGAGCTCTTGCTAAAGAATTTTGAGCGAGGAATTGCGAATGAAAAGAGTTGCAGCAAAATTTGCTCCTCGTTTGCTCAGGGAAGATTAAAAGCAGTCACGACTAAATGTGTGTAGTGAACTGAAAGAAGAGTTGGAAGTTGATTCGGATCCTTTATCGAAGGTCATCACCGGTGACGAAAGGTGGTGCTACGGAATTTGCAGATGTGGAAGAGGTGAAGGAAAAAACGACGGAGTTATTAAAAGACATCACATCGCAAAAGTCCCGGGACAGCTTCGAACCGTGGAAAACGCGTCCTGACCGATGCATTGCTTCAAATGGAGAATACTCTGAATGCAATAAAAGTGTAAACATGTAACAACTACGTGAATGAAATAATATTGCAAATTTAAGTCAAACATATAAGTTGCATTACACGTCTTCAGGGAATACATTTGAGAACAAACAAAAATCAAACAAAAGTCAAAAATAGGAGATCAATACCACATTTCTAGGTTTCGTCCACATTAAAATTTGTCGTTAAATGACGTGTAAGGCAACTTATATGTTTGACTTAAATTTGACAGTCAAATATAGCTTTATACAGAAATGTTGACATAGGAATAAATTACAATAATAATGGATATTAGCGTCAAATCTCTCTCTTAAATTTAAATTTAAAACTTTGGATATATAAACAAGGAGAACGGTCCCTAAGGAGTCTAATTTAGACTTTTTTGCGGTGAAATCTCCTGCTATATTGGTAACGATTACATGGTTTTCTATGAAAAATTATATATATATATATATATATATATAGGCAAATAAACAAGTAAACCCTCTTGGGTTTGATGTATAAAATATACATACATATATACATGTAAACATATATAGAGAGAAGCAAAAACTGAAAATATTCATCAGATGAACATTCATACATAAGTATATAGATATTTAACGTCTCCTCACCCCAAAGACGGAGGACGGATTTACGGTAATGATTATATGCATCCACTACAGGGTTGCAAGTCCTTGACTTTTTGTATCATTATCTCCATGTCTGCTTACCTGGATTCCTCTTATAGTTGCTCTTTAGCCCGCGGACTTAGTCCTCGATAACGATTTTGGAGTGGATATTCAAATAATTTTCTGTTGAGCATCACTGAATGTCACCTGTTGACTCTGTGTGTGTATACACACGCACGCTCACACACACACACACACACACACACACACACACACACACACATGTATATATATATATATATATATATATATATATAGA
>NC_068982.1:73164223-73164591 GCF_001194135.2 Octopus bimaculoides | reverse complement strand
AAAGCACGTGGTTGGATGTATAAAAGATAATAAGAGTGAAAAAACTACAGAAGGCTTGTGTTACATGGTTAAAGTATATATTTAAATTATGTCAGAAAAAATGTTATAAAATCTTTTTGGTATATAAACATTGTATTTTGAGAAATAACCGGTTTCGTGTTGTCTTTTCAAATTTCTCTACTTCATTGTAACGTGTTCGCTCCTTCGACAGAAAGTGATGAGAGGAAAAAATGAAATGGTGAGAGGGAGAGAGAGAGAGAGACGCGGGAAACAGAGAGAGAAAAATGTCTCGGGATTAATGTTAAGGTAATGAGCACAAAAGTAAGTCAACATGGAACGGACAAGTTTTTACAAATGTATTAGTTGAC
>NC_068982.1:73160143-73164213 GCF_001194135.2 Octopus bimaculoides | reverse complement strand
TGTCTGGGGAGAGTCATTCTCTCTTAGTACCTCATTATTTAACACTCACCGGTAAAGTTTCCACTCATTTATTTATTTCTCCTAAAATTTTCGTTGCGTCTTGTAACCTTTTTAATAGTCGTTAACTGTCCGTTATCTGAACTGCGTTCTTTTTGTTTGCTTGTGCACATGTATGTGGGCAGTGCGTGTGCACATGCACATGTATGGATGTACGTATGTATGTATGTATGTATGTACCATAAAGGAAAAAATATTGACGATTAAATCTTTCTCTCCCTCTCTCTCTCTCTTTCGCTCTCTCTCTCTATATATACACACACACATATACATATATAGCTTAAAGGTACAGGAAACAAAAGACTAAGTAAGTCGGGGGAACGAACAGTTTGACGATGCTCGAGAACAAACAATTAGTTTGACGACGCTCGGGAAGAATGGAAAAATCTATGACGTATAGAGCCTATGTTCTTCGACAGAAAGTGATGAGAGGAAAAAATGAAATGGTGAGAGGGAGAGAGAGAGAGAGACGCGGGAAACAGAGAGAGAAAAATGTCTCGGGATTAATGTTAAGGTAATGAGCACAAAAGTAAGTCAACATGGAACGGACAAGTTTTTACAAATGTATTAGTTGACTTAAAAAGATGGGAAAGCTTTGATGTTTTGGATGCTAGTCTTTCATTACGAATAATAAAGAATAAGAAAAGGTGTTTAGAAAAAGGAAGAAAGGAGTTAGGGGTCTTGAAGGGAATGTGGTTCTATGGGGGTGTTAGGAAGGGAAGAGGAGGCGGGGTGATGTGTGCATTTATAGAAGGGAATAGTTTGAGGCAGAGAGCAAAGGTGCCTGGCCTAGTGGTTAACAAGGTCATGGTTTCGAATTCCTGGTCTGAGTAACTCGTTGTGTTCTTGAACAAACTATTTCATTTCGTGTTGTTACAATCTACTCGGCTGTAATGAGCACCATCTCAGTGCAGGTGCAGCACTCATTCCATCAAATTGTCACATCCTGGATGCGGTGCAAGGTCAAGACAATGTTTATGTCTGCCCGCGATTACCTACTAAAATAATCAGTAACAGCGTGGTACATGCTACTAAGTGATACTCATTTGGAAATTTGACTATGATACTAAACGTAAGCACGGACAATGGCAATATCTGCTGAACCTCAGATACACAATCCCCTTGATAGCGCCACTGAAAGAGTTTACTGGATTTTAAAATTGTACGAAATTTATTTTAATACGCATGCAAACCTGTTCGCTTTTTTACAATCAGATGAAAATATACAGCCAACATTAAACTACAGTATATTAATACTACATTTTATTTCTTGCTAACCTATTTTTGATAGAGTGCAATGCATTAAATGGTTTTATCGTTAAATATGTTATTTCATACAGAATTCATGCAATTACAATGAAATATACATTATTTAAAAAAAAATCATCTATAATTAATCTAGCATTTAGTTTAACGTATTGCCTGGTGGGCCTGCGAACATATGTAAATTGATCTCACGATCATCTTAATCCAACACCAACCACATTTTCTAGATAGAGCACTTATACATTTACCTATTATGCTGCCGGCTCCTCACCATTTTTATAATCAGTTTGCTGTTTCAGCTGCCTCAGAGACTGATTATTTCTTGGAATTGCTTTTGCTTTTTCCACATTCATTTCTCCATAGAATTATCCTCATTCTTGTTTCTTTAATTCCATTTAAAATTCTGTCTCTTTCTCTGTTTCTAGTCACCTCTGTTTACCTCTGTTTCTTTTCCTCTCACTTTCTGTTTCTTTCTATGAGCCTCCTTCCCTGTCTCTTTCTTTATCTCTCTGTTTACCCCAGGGCCGTCTCAACGCTTCCATAAACAACTTCCATCAACACATAATTGTTTATTTTCTCAAGATGTGTATTTAAATTCTCGAACAGTTATTAGATTAGATTTTCATATAGAATCTTGTCACTATTTGGACGTCACATGTACTATATACTGTAGTACACCAGTTATGTATTGTTCTTCTAACAAAACTGATGTGTTTCCTACAGAGGCTGATATGCAAATAGCAGCAGAAACATTATGTATAACTTTCACAAAGATATTTTAAAAAATCCCAATTAAGCTACGACCCACTGGGCAAGTCTATTTAGCATTTTTATTATTTGGAAAGTGCAATTTTAAATCTCTGCGGGGGGATTCAGCATAAGAATTTGAATATTGTACCCCATTATCATTTGTGCGTTTCTGAGTATGATTTATTGTGCACATATTTGCACTTTTATTTCCACATTGAATCCATTTGACCTCTAAACAATATGGTGTTATGTGACAAGCGTTTCATGGCTTGTTTCACTTCAGTTAAGGAAATTTCTTCAGATTCTTCAGTTTGTTACTTTATTGTGTATGATTACCGTTTATCATTAGCTGTATGAGTAGGTACCTCGTTTGTTTAGATAAGTGGTTCTCAACCGGGATCCATACAAGAATTTTGGGGGTCTACGCAACAAAATAGTAAATTATGGATCCACAATAGTATCTTAAGGGCCCTTAAAATTTTCTGCTTTAGTTGTGTGTATTGGCATGTAATGCAAGAAACAGCTCGGTTTCTTTCTCGAACATTTTACATAGTTCAAACCTATACAAGTTGATGTACGAAATAGGAATTTTGAAAGTAGTATCTACAAAACTAGTTTATAACAATCGAATGACTACGGGGGTCCACCAGAGTAAAATAGTAATCAAAAGGATCCATAGATAAAAGATGGTTGCGAACCCCTTGTTTAGATATATATTTAGAACGACAACGAGTCCACCTTTTTTGCTATAATCATCTCTTCAATAGTAGAATGGCCAATTGTTATTTACCAGTCTTATCTTTTACCTTTTACCTGTTCCAGTCATTCGACTGCAGCCATGCTGGTACACCACCTTAAAAGGGTTTCATTGAACAAATCGATCCCAGCGCATATTTTTAAAATTTGGTGCTTATTCTAAGGGTCGCTTATGTTGAACCGTGAGGTTACGCGGATGTAAACGAAGCCGGTTGTCAAGCGGTGGTAGTGGACCTATTCACACACACACACACACACACACACACACACACACACACACACACACACACACACACACACGAAACATACACGTCTGTACGCGCATGTATATAACAAAATAAGAGATCAAGGGTCCTTTCCGAGCCATTGGCGGTTCCCCGATTTCGCGGTGTATATATTGCAAATGTTTTTCACTAAAGTCCCGTTCCGATCAAAGCCACGTGATAGAACTTGTTAAATGGAAACTACATGGAAGCCCGTTGTATATATATATATGCGTATATATGTTTGTGTATTTGTATATGTGTATGGATATATATATGTGTAAGCGTGTGTATGCATATGCGTGCGAGTGTAGGTATGTTTATATATGTGGATGTGTGTGAGTACGCGTACATATCCGTATATGTAAGAGGGTATGTACATATGTATATGTAGGTGCATGTGTATATATATGTATATATATGTATATATATATATATGTGTGTGTGTGTGTGTGTGTGTGTGTGTGTGTGCGCGTGTATGTGTATATGCGTGTATGTGCCCGAGCGTTGAATCTTAAAGGCCAGCTAAGGACAATCGCATGTGTAACCAACCATGAAGAACAAATCAGTACAAAGAAATAAAATGCTAATTCCTTTAAAACGACAACCAATTTAACAGTACCAGAATCACCATCCACTACGTCTACACATTCAAAGCAGTGACTATTACTAAATCCAGGCCACGACAGACAGATAGGATGTTCTTGAAGCTGAGGATTTTAACCTTAGGGAGATAATATTTATATATCGCCTGAGGAGACACAACTAGATGTCATAATGCAAGACAACAGCTGCATAATCAAGTACCTTCACACCTGGAGAACTACGTTGCGTGGAAACAATTGAAGTGATTAAAAAATAAATGTCCAGCCGTATTCCTTCTTGTTGACTCCAATTTTTTGAATTATATATATATATAATAATAATAATAAGAGTGTTGTAGTTCTCTTTTCCTTCATATATATATATATATATATA
>NC_068982.1:73157325-73159376 GCF_001194135.2 Octopus bimaculoides | reverse complement strand
AGGAATGGAGAAAACGCATGCTATAATTGCATACTTTATTCCTACATATGTTTCAAAGGGTTACAACCTGTGTGATCCATATGGATCACACAGGTTGTAACCCTTTGAAACATATGTAGGAATAAAGTATGCAATTATAACATGCGTTTTCTCCATTCCTTAAATTTTTATATATATATATATATATATATATATACATGTACATACATATATGTGTGAGTGTGTGTGTGTTATATGTATATGTATGTGTATACTTGCTTTTGTCACCCCCCCGCTCGACAATCAGTGTTGGTTTGTTTATATTCCCGTATCTTAGCCGTTCGAATAAGTACCAGACTTAAAATATAATAAGTACTGGGGTCGATTTATCCGACTAAAATCCTACATGGCAGCGCCCCAACATGGTCGTAGTTGACTGACCGAAACAAGTAAAAGATAAAAAAAGATAATTGACCATGTGTTCACACGGCAGAGTACATCGATTTCTAAACAATAATACTAAACAATTTACTGTAATTATCTTAATTTGTTCACTGCTAAGTCTCCCTACCCCACACCACCTCATTCTTAAACCCTTTCCATAGGAGGTAACTATCAATTACCAACATTTCTATGTTTTCATCCAAAATTCCATTAGCATTCCATAATCTTTGTGCTTTGAACTGGAATTCTGTTATCTTTAGGAATTAGAATTAATCTTGGAAAGAAAAGGCTTCTTTGACATTCTTCAGGCTTCTTATAAGAATATGAAATTTTTCGTCTACACTAGAGGAATTTTAAAGATTCCTTTCCAACAATCTCATTGAATAATATATTCCTCTATCAGAAATTAACATAAGAATGAAGAAGAAAAGATTAGACGAAATTTCTGTAATAATCCCAATTCAAAATTTTATCTGTCTGTTCCAACATTATTTCTATCAAGGAATCCAACTTTTATGTTTGGTTGGGTATGAATAACAGTACTGAGGGATTCATTCTTAAAATCTGGCAATTCAAAATGGATGATACAGTGAAGCATTTTCCTCGTGGCCATCTTTAGAAGCGTGGGAGAATTCAAGTTTTGAAGTCTCTATGGTAACGAAGCACTCAGTTAACACTCACACACACACACGCGCGCGCGCACACGCACATGTATCGAATTAAGGCGCTGTGTAGTGTGACACGTAACCAAAGATCGTGCACAGTAAAGCGTTTGCAAGATTATATAATGTTTCTATTATAGTTATACAATTATGATGGTTATTTGCAGACATGTCGTGTATGTGCTACAAAGCTTTGACTGCCATACCTCTTTTCTATGTTTGATATATCTATATCTATTTATCTCTCTATATATGAATATATGTATGCATATATATGTATCTATATCTATATATATAGTGTGAGTTTGGAGGGATATATTATCCGGGCCGATACCGTGGTGGCTCTCACTTATGTTCCAGGTTACGGCTAACCGCATCGATTAGTATTTAACGTCTGTGCTATGACTACTATTAGTTGTCACGCTGTAAATTCTTCCTATGGGTAATCCTATGTTCACTTCTCTGGACGCTAATATAACCTGGAGTGTATATTAGCAATAATTATAACGATATAGAATATAAATATTGCATGTATGTATGTATCTATATATATATGTGTTCTTTTATTCTTTTATTTGTTTCAGTCATTTGACTGCGGCCATACTGGAGCACCACCTTTAGTCGAACAAATCGACCCTAGGACTTACTCTTTGTAAGCCTAGTACTTATTCTTTCGGTCTCTTTTGTCGAACCGCTAGTTTACGGGAAAGTAAACACACCGACATCGGTTGTCACGCGATGGTGGGGGACAGAAACATAGATACACAAGCATACACACACTCACACATATATATACGACGGGCTACTTTCAGTTTCCATCTACCAAATCCACTCACAAGGCTTTGGTCGGCCCGAGGTTATAGTAGAAGACACTTGCCCAAGGTGCCACGCAGTGGAACTGAACCCGGAACCATGTGGTTGGGGAGCAAGCTACTTACCACACAGCCACTCCTGCGCCCATATATA
>NC_068982.1:73150879-73157194 GCF_001194135.2 Octopus bimaculoides | reverse complement strand
TATATATATACATATATATATATATATACAAATACACGTGGGGCTATTAGTTAATAGTAGAAAAGAGTTTCCCTATAACATCTGCAGCTAAGTGATCAGTTTTTTATCTTCTCTACGTACACATGGTACCAGTAATACTGTGCAGAGGATCTATTTTAGGTTGGTTTGCCAGCACCCTATCAATGCAGCTGACTTATTGAAACCTCTGTTAAGAGATACAAAAAGAAAACATTTTAAACAACAGCTCTCAACATTACAGGGAATTGGCTCCCTTATATAGACTGGCTGAAAGACTAGCAACGACAGATGCCATGTTGTTACCCTAGCAACTTGGAAGTGTTAGTGGTTCAAGTAAATTTTCAGTCTCGTTTCCTTTAGAAAATACTGGCTATTTTTTCCGAACGATTCTTTCTCTATGATTCCAAGCTACTGATCAATACGTTCCATATTGATCTTCTCGGGTATAATAAATAAATAACTGGGTGAGCAGCAAGTAACTATGAATTAATGCATAATTAGGAGAGGTGGCATGATGGAAGAGAATGTAGGTGAGAACAGCACTTAAGATTAATTTGACATTGGGGGGTGTGAATGGTTGATTTAATCTGCCACTTTACTGTGATGTAACTCCTTCTCAATTGTGAAAATTTTGTAACAGAGAAGAATTGATCAAAGGGCGAGTAAGAAGGAAATGGTAAGAAATAGAAGGTGAAAAAGAATGTTTAAGATAAAGACGGGATGTAAATAACAATTAAAAAAAATCTGATGATTGTGATAAAAGATAGATGGTAAGAATGAGACGGTAGAACAGGGAAAAATAATGGTAACGGAAACAGTTGAGTCTTGGTAAAAGAGAAACGGTGAGAAAATGCAAATAAGAATGAGGAGAGAGAGAGAGAAAGAGAGAGAGAGAGAGGGGGGCGAGGGAGAGAAGGAGTGGAGGAAATAAATGAAAGAGCAATTGAGAAAAGAAACAATGACATAGGTTGTAGGAAAGAGTTGGAAGAAATATTAGAAAGTAATACAAATGGGAAATTAAGAAAGAATGGGTAAATATATGACAGAAAGTTAATGGCGAGGAAAAAATACTCATTTATTCAAATGATATGGTTGTAGTTGCAAAACCAATCCAGAAGAGACAGAATATAAATCTCGAATGAAATAGTATGGAAGTGTAAATCACTTCAACTCTGCTATTGTTTGGTAGAATGATTTTTCAAACACCAATATGACCCGAGGAGTTAGCAGGCATTATTTTTAGGAAGCCAACAAGCATAAACAATGTTATGAAGATAAAATCGGGAGGTGTGCGTTCTGGATCAACTGATTGGAAATTAACTCTTTAAGCGCGCTACATCCACTGAGTGGAATACTATTGTGAATAATCAAGAACTGTAGAAGAACTAAAGACTGTCCAAGAAAAATTCATGAAACGAGTGAGGAGACAGAGTAAGTAATATATTATAAAAGCAATGAAGATGAAAAGAATACAACATAGGTGGAACAAGTTTTAAATGTTGTATAAGTTTGACATTTAAAAGGAAGTAGTCTTGGCGTTTCGGAGACTAGTCTTTCATCAGAAGAAGACTATGGAAGAAAAATAATGGAGGTGGGTGAATGAGAAAATATGGAGGCTAATGACTCTTAGACTGACAAGTACCAGCCACCCTACAATTTTAATTGAACTTTTAGAATTTCTTATTTTAGCACGCTGTATTAATAAAATGAAATAGAACTCGCAATAATGATTTACACAGTTGGACGCCATCTTAATTTTTTTAAACTGAGTAAATTTTCTCATCTCCTTTTCTTCTCACTGAATTAACTAAATTAATATGAGTGAAGACAGTGAAATAACTTTCTTTAAATCTAGTCTATCCACGTCACATAGTATCTATGTGATATGGAAAGAAGTCTATGCAAGTGTTTAGACAGAGATTTCTTTACTAAACGACAAGGACAGTTTGTAGCCAATATTAGAAATATGGCGACGAATAACAGTGGTAGAGAACAGAGAGGATATGCTGGTCAGATACAATATTAATAATACTGATTTCAGATTTTGGCACAAGGCGAGCGATTCCGGGTGAAGGGGTTGTGTCGATTACATCGACCCCAGTACTCAAATAATACCTATTTTATCGATCCTGAAAGGATGAGAGGCAAAGTAGACTTCGGCGTGATTTGAACTCTGAACTTATATACTGACGAAATGCTGTTAAACCCGGAGTGCTTGCCGTCATTATAATGTTAATAATAATGTTAATGATATTAACATTATATCAGGACCAATTTGTTATATATTATTTTGATTTCAAATTTTGGTACTAGGCCAGCAAGTTTAGGGGAGGGGATAAATTGATTACGTTGACCCCCACTGTTTAACTTGTGCTTATTTTATCGACCTCGAAAGGACGAAGACAAAATCTCGGCGAAGTTTGAACTCAGAACATGAAGACGGACGAAATTCCGCTTAGGATTTTGCTCGGCGGGCTCACGATTCTGCTAACTCACCACCTTTGTTATATATAAAAATGTATTAAAATGTATTACTAACTCGGACATGCATGTGGTTAATCGCTGTAAAGTACATATTGTTGTAGTCTGCCTATTCATTGACATAGCAGCTAATTTTGTGCTTGTGCATTTCTTATACTTGGCTGAGCTGAGTTTTTTTTAGAATGATATAGCTGTAGTAGTAGTCATCCGGGGCAATGGATATGCGATAAGATGTTTGGAAGTAGTTTTTCAAGTAGTTCAATGACTGTTGGGGTTGAGACTCAATGCAGCAACATTATGTATTTTGCAGTAAATTGTAGTTTGTTACAGAGAGATTGGGAGATCAAAAAGGACTGCATTGCTCAATGATAACCACTATTTTTTTCTACTTTCTGTTCGCCAAATATGGTACCGGTAATTTTCTGGTATATACTGATATTACCTTATCCTTGACCATTTGTGAATACAGTAGGATCGTTTGGTTTCAGTTTACTTGCAAGAGGTTTCCTTGCTAGCTCTTTTTTCTTTTTGTTGTTGGTGCATTTGGCAGTATTTGCCAATACTGCTTGGAAAATGATTAGTGAGTTTTAATTTCATGTTTCGCATGAAATTAATTAGCTATGTTACTGACCAATATTATTATCAGGTTCGGAAACTCAAGCAAAATATTTCACGAGGATTCCTTTTTTGCTTATTTTCTTTACTGAAGAGATTGATTTCATATCACGATGTAGCTAGGGCGGTGAGCTGGCAGAAACGTTAGCACGCCGGGCGAAATGCTTAGCGGTATTTCGTCTGTTTTCACGTTCTGAGTTCAAATTCCACCGTGGTCGACTTTGCCTTTCATCCTTTCGGAGTCGATAAATTAAGTACCAAATTTTGGGCCTTGTACCTAGAGTAGAAAAGAATAGTTAGCATACCGGGCAAAATGCTTAGGAGCATTTCATACGGTTTTAGGGTCGACAGTATATTGGTGGACTCGGGGCTGTAGTAGAAGACACTTACTCAAGGGATTGAGCAGTGAAGCTGAACTCGAAGCCGCTGTTTTCAAAGTAAGTTTCTTAATTATACAGCCAATTTGTTATAGTTATGTTATACATTTTTTATATTGTTTTCAAATTTTGGCACAAGTCCAGTAATTCCGGGAGAGGGTGTAATCGACTCCACTGAAAGGAGGAGAGGCAAAGTCAACCTCGGCTGAATTTGAACTCAAAACGTACAAACGGTAGAAATGGCGCTAAGCACTATGCCAGCGAGTAAACGATTCTGCTAGCTCGCCGACTTATATCATTATATCAAAATATATTAATAACTCCGATATGCCAGCTGTGAATCATTATGGAAGGCAATAAGGGTAGTGTGGATATACATAGACGATGCAATTAATCCTATGTCTATACATTTCTTATGCTTAGCCGGACTGAGTTGGGGAGTTTTTTAGGATGTAGTAGTAGTAGTAGTAGTAGTAGTAGTAGTAGTAGTAGTAGTAGTAGTAATCCGTAGTGTTGCATATGAGATGAGTGTGGATGTTTAGAGGTGGTTCTTCACAAAGTGAAATGAAGCTTAATGCGACAACAAACTTCACCCTCGCATGTCTATGTTCAGTTGAAACTTCCAGTAATACTGAGGAATTTATGAGTTCCTACATTGAACTTGCTAAATTTTTGTTGTAAATATATGTAGTAGTAGTCAAGACAATCTTTGAAGCAATGTTGTGAACAAAGATCGTCTTGTAGACTGAAAGTTGAGATGGCCATATTTTCTTTAATCATTCGTTTCTTCCAATGCCCCGCACCTTTCTCTCATTCTGTTAATGGTTCCTTCATACTTCATATTCTAATTTTATCCAAAATGCTCGTTCTAACCTAACCACATAAGTTACTGCAAAGTTGTCTTCTCAGGTTACAAATTTCTTTCTCTTACCACCGAAAAATGTTTGGACTCATTCAATTTCGTTCCAGTAGAATATTGGGTTCTACGATACACTTGGTTTTTGATGCAATTAATACATGACCCACACGATTTGAAGTTGCTTCTGAAGAAGATATACCAATGTTTCTAGATTCAAGGTCTCTGTTCCCGTAAATACCATGTTTTGAGAGTGGCTAGGATAAAGAATTTAAAGAGAGAACGAGGGGCCGTGTTTAAAAGCTCTCGTTCTATACGATAGAATTTTAACATTCTATGTGTGAAATTTAATTGGTTGTATGTGTGAAATTTAATTGGTGAAATTTAATTGGTTTACCTGATGTAAAGTGTTGGATCATATTTTGGCTAGTGTTAAATAATAGCTCACAGCGGTTGTGGAACTTTAGGTAACGTATACATTTAACATAAAATGTTAATCTTGGTACATTTTTTTCCATATTCAAACTTGATATCATATTCACACTTGATATCAGCTTTGTCCCAAGTATAAGTCACATCCCAGTTTTTTCCATTTAGAATTAATTATAAAAGGGTGCGATTTAACATGAGTAAATACAGTAATTATGTTTTATTATAATTCACCTGTTGGTATCAAAGGCTTTTTTATCGCCCGGCCTCACTACACACAAATACCCGCAGCTTCTGATTTTTCTTCTTGTATTATTTTGATCCTTTGTATCTTTCATAAACCCCAACATTCATTATTTTCTCCACCTTGGTCAGGTGTTTTAATATTGGGTGCGTAAATATACTAGAAGAACTGATAGAAACACTCTGTAGAAGACTGGATAGAAGCACTGCCTTGCAGATTAGACAGAAACATTGTGTATATAATATACATGATGTTCTGACCGGCTTCTGATTGGTCAGTTTTTAGCTTATGTTTTGGAGTGAAAACAGTAAATGCTCCTTGTCAGTTGGGTATGTCTAATGGATCTCCCCATTCAACGATACCAAATCTAGACAAAAAAGGTCAGATTCAAGTACCAAGACCATATATCAATACTTACAAAACCAAATGTAGTAGTCAAGATAAGCATTGAAACAGTATTCATTTTATTGGCTGAAAGTTGTGATGGCCATATTTTTTTTAATCATTCATCTCTATTCCACCATGTCGTCTGTACCTCGGGATTACCTACGCATCATTTTATTTAGAACATATTTCAATACTGTACCATTTATTATATATTGTTTTTTGCCTCTTTCTGCTTCTCCCTTCCATCCACATTTCTTGTTGATCTTATAATTTCTAGCATTCGAGTAGCGTTCAATTTGTTCATCTGGTGGGACGCCTTTTACCGAAATTGTGGTGTTTACGTTGAATTTGCAATTTACTAACTTAGTATCTTTGACAAACAGTCTACTCGGCAATTTTCATTTGCAATTCAGGACAGTAAGTTCTTGTTTCAGCTGACGTTGTTTGGAGTTTAAGGTTTCAAATTTATATACGTAGCTATGTATATGTGAATTTGAGACCTTAAGTGTAATGTATATAGATGCATGTGTGTGTGTGTGCGTGCGTGTGCATGCGTACATGCGTGCGCGCGCTTGTGTGTATGCATGCGTGTATGTGAATATAATATATTTATTGCAACGATATCCATTTCCGAACATGGTTTGTCACACACACTATGGTAGAGCATCAGCGACATAAATAATGTGCTAACTAACTACCAAGTGGAAATCAATACCTGAATCCTATCTTATGTATGTATAGATGTTTGAATGTATATGTATGTATGTGTGTATGCATGTATGTATGCATGTGCATACATATATATATATATATATATATATATATACGTACATACATACATATACATGTTTGCTCGTACACACACATACACATGCACACACACACATTAATATATATATATATATATA
>NC_068982.1:73147898-73150869 GCF_001194135.2 Octopus bimaculoides | reverse complement strand
TTACTATATTGTTGTACTGAAACCGACTAGACATTCATTGTTCTATTTCATTGATTTCTTTCAAAGTCTTATATTTATAGTTGACAAATGAGAATGTGTGATAGTCATGCTTGTCTTAAACCTCATTAATAACGGAAATAAAGTGAAATGACTGAAAGCTGGAATTGAAAATAGTCGCAAAATACGTTCACTTAATAGTTTACCAATAAACTGAAGCTCTGTTATACTAAGTTAGGCTAAGAGCTATTTTCAGTTCTTGACAAATATAGTTTGTGCATATAATACTCTCTACGATCATTACTAGTCACTTCTCGTTGAGTGGGATTTTGCTCGATTTAACCTTACAGTTACCATGTAGTCATGGCTGCGCGGTTAAGATGTTTGCGTAGCACCTTCGGCAAATGTCTTCTATTATAACTCCAAAGACTTGCGAATGGATTTGGTAATGTGAAATCCATTCGAAAGTCCAAAGACTTGTGAATGGATGTTTTTTTTAGAATATTTCCATAGTTCTCAAATACGTGGGACATTTTCCATTTTTCTGTCTGTCTGTCTGTCTGTCTGTCCCTCTTTTACTTTTGTGAAGGTTCGGTAGGTAGGTAGCACCAGATTTGAAGAAATATTTAAAATGAGGGATGTGGGTTCTGGGTTTTTTATTGTTTAAGCAGCAGTAGACGAGGAAGGAAACGGAGAAGAAGAAGAAGAAGAAGAAGAAGAAGAAGAAGAAGAAGAAGGAGAAGAAGAAAAAATAAGAATAAGAAGAAGAAGAAGAAGAGGGAGTAGGAAAAGAAGAGGGAGTAGGAAAAGAAGAGTAAGAATAGGAAAAAGACGGGAGTGGTATGACTGTAGTAGGCTGTTGCTAGAGTCTTCTTAAATGGTCAAGCGACCTCAAAGTGACCTGTTGTGGTTATAGTAGTAGTGATTGGAATTCTTCTGAATAAATTCATAGGTAGTGACTGTTCTGAATATATCGTTTTTAATATTTGCGTGGGTATTATTCTAAGGCCCTTGCAGTAGTATCATTTGTGGTGGAAGCATTCAAAAGGGGTTTATATTTTGTGATAAGATATGACTTTTTGCTAATGCGCTGATTATAGTTTACATCATCCCTGAATTTATAGAGGGGAAATATTCTGAAGTTAGGTTATTCGTTAGTGGCGCAAATGTCGATGATATTTTCTGTATTCCAGAATTTTAATCTGGGTTCTCTGTAGGGACATCCTTTGGCGTAAACTGTTTTTGGTTTGACCTATTTATTGCTCTCGACGCCCTGAGCAAAATTAATACATATTTTAGGTTTTCTGAAGCACATGTGAAGTTGTTTTTCACTGTAAAACGTTGACCTTGTTTGAAGAACTTCGATTCCTCAATTAGGTTGACGCATATACCACAGTTAGGTCTTCCACGTTTTTTTACTGACGGTTTCAATGTTGCTGCCGAGTGTACTTGGGCTTGTTTTAGGAGACTTTTCATTGGCTTGGTTGTCTCTTTCTCTTTATGATGGTGTGCGTTTGGAGAATTGGAAAATTGTATGTGGAGATGAATGGTCAGGCTTTTAATTGTAAATCTTTCTTTAGCTTGGGATACCTGAGTTCGTGAATGTTGAGTTGTGGGGCACGTTGAAAGCCTATATCAATTAGTGATGGTGGGTAGTTCCTGCTGATGAGTGCATCCTTTAGTTCATGTCGTATGCCCCTGGTGCTTGTATTAGAAACTATAGTACAAAGCCTTTTTGTGAGGTTCAAGTGGGCATTCATTCTAGTGTATCTGGGGTGGCATGAGTTGAACGGTAGATATTGCTTGGAGTCCGTGGGCTTATAGTGTATGTCTGTTTCTATTTTGTTGTTGAATTTCTTAATGAGGACGTCGAGGAATAGAAGTTGTTGATGGCTATATTCCATCGTAAATCGAATGTTTACGTCAAGTCCATTTATAAGTGCTTGAAATTCTTTAAGTCTCTCTATACTTTTATACCAAAGAATGAAGCAGTCATCCAGATACCTCTTCCAGTTATTTTCTGTGTAGAGGGAGAATGGGTTGCCGTATTTTTCTAGTATCTTACGATAATGACTGATTACTAGATATCCCATGACTAGGTTAGCAATGGAGGCGGGGGCATTCTCGCGCCCATCGCAGTCCCCGAGTTTTGTCGATAGAAGTTGTCTTTGAAGACGAAGTTATTCTCCAAGATGAATTTTAGTCCTATTAGGAATTCTTCTTCGATGCGGTGTGGGAATTCATTGGAGTAACACACACACACATACACATGTACATGCATCCAATATACACACATATATACACACACACACACACACACACACACACACACACACACACACACACACACACACACACACACACACACACACACACACGCACACACACACACACACACACATACATATATATATATATATATATATATACATCTGTATATATTTAGAAATAACACATTTCTAAATCTCTCAGAGAGATTTATGCAGTAGTGATACGATGAAGTAGGTGTATGCTGTCAACTTAATATGACAGTCCCCTGAAGGGAATAATACTACTGCTGGTTAGACCTAGGAAGCTGCATCGCTTCCTGTCGGCCTTGACACATTTCCTGTGTCCTTATGTTAAAGGGGTTGTATGTGGAGATGAATGGTAGGGCTTTTGATTGTAAATCCTTCTTTAGCTTGGGATACCTGAGTTCGTGAATGTTGAGTTGTAGGGCACATAAGGACACAGGAAATGTGTCAAGGCCGACAGAAAGCGGTGCAGCTTCCTAGGTCTAACCAACAGTAGTATTATTCCCTTCAGGGGACTGTCACATTAAGTTGACAGCATACAACTACTTCATCTATATATATGTTTATATATATATGCATATATATATACACATATATATACATATATACACATATACACATATGTACATATATATATATATATATATATATATATATATATATATATATATATATATATA
>NC_068982.1:73141259-73147044 GCF_001194135.2 Octopus bimaculoides | reverse complement strand
ATATATATATATATATATATATATATATATATATATATATATATACCTCAGTTTATATTTCTAATTAATATATTCTGTTTCTTCTTTATTCTATATAATTTTTTCACTTGATTGTATTTCAATATCAGATTTCATTTATATTTAACTTACATTATATAATGTTAATTTCTGTACATTGTATCTGTATCTTTTATCTTCAGCGTATTGTGTTGTTAATGGTTGTAGTTTGTCTACTTTACTCTCGATATTTTACTTATTGTTTTGACGGTGTAACGTTGTAGCGAGCGATAAAAAATGGTAGTCATGGGAAAAAATTACAACTTTCGAATTGTGTTTCATCAAATAGGTTCTTGAGTGCTTCATTAACTGGATTCATTAAGTCTCTTTTATGATTCACCAGAATTTTGGGGCCTAAATATTTTCTTTCATGTCCTGGTATCGTTTCAGCTTCTGCATAATTTTATTTTATGATTTCTATATCACTTTATCTGCTTGACTCTGGATTGTATCGTGTTATCTGCCATTGTTCTTTCTCTTATTGTATGTGCAACAATATCTGTGTATTTGTATTTATAGTATGTTTGTAGTTAATATTGTGTTTCCTCTTTTTTTTCGAGTTTAAATAGAATTGTCTGTGGGTTTTCTTATTTGTCCCCCACTATTTCATCTCTACAACAATCTACGTTTTCATGTTATGTTTACTATTCTTTAGTTTTATCACATTCAAAAGCGATATCGAGTTAGCGTTCCGAGTTTTCTCGATCTTTCTACATAAGATATTTCTTAATTTTGTTATATTGTTACATAAATTAATTTATCTTGAACCCAGCTTAGTTTCTTGATGGCATAGAGTGGATGCAATCAATTTAGTTTGTCGATAACACAGGGTTACGCACGCACGCATGCACGCACGCACGCACGCACGCACAAACGGGCACACACGGGCACACGCATATATATAACCATATATATGTGTGAGTATATATTTATATATATGTATATGTGTACATGTGTGTATATCTATCAGTTCCTCTCTGTTTATCTGGTTATCTATCAATCTATATCTGTCTGTTAGTCTTTCTGTCTGTCTCTCACTCTCTCTTCTGGAAGGGTTAGTACCTAACTTCGGCATCAAGAGTTTTACAACTAACCGTGCCTGGAGCAATTGCATAGTCCTCACTCGAATGTGCTTGGGGTTCAAAGACTAACAGTTCTTTAACGCTCTGCCAAAAGAATTAAGAAACCTACAGAACGTGGGTGTGGGTGTCTTCTACTATTCCTCTCTCACTATTCAATGACTCATTCTTCATTCTTAGTCTTTTCCTTAATCCTAACATTTTGAAAAAGATATTTCTCTAAATATCATAACTATTTCCAAAAGTAATTTCCAAAATAAGCATTTTGAAAAAATCTTTCTCTAAATATTATAACTGTATCAAATAATTTAAGCATAACATGTGCTTCATAACGTTCGGAACTGAAATACGTATTGAACTCACTCTTTCATACAATATTACCTCTCATAACTCTCAACCATAAAAATGTTGGAAACTTTGTATTTTTTATGATGTAAATAAAATTTGTCGGCCTTATTTTCATGCCGTCGGCCATTGGAGCTATGGAAACTTAGCAATTCTGACTACATGAAAATAGATTCGACTAATTTTATTATTACCTTAAAAAATGCTATATTTAAAACATCATTATGGCCAAATACGTTGAGAGCAATTCCAAACCATAAAAATCGCTCTTTAAAATATTGTTTAGCGACAGCAGTGTAATTTTCCTTCAAACTTCGAACAGGAGTTTAGATACGTGCCAGCTACTACAAATAATAGTTTGTACGAAAAGTAAGCCCCTGGGTACATCAATTGTCTTTAAATTAAGTGGCGTCAGAAGAATTATTGTTGAACTTTTAAAAGGTGAGTTTATTTTTGCCTACGACCAGCTATATGTTGCTCGTTCAAGAGTAGGAAATGGAAACAAACTATTTGTATTGACCTAGAATGGGAAGACAAAAAATGTTTATCATGCAGCTTTGCAATAGGTTCCAAGTTGACAAATTATATCATTGTTTTGACAAAAATCGTTCATTGCTTGAAAAATATAGTTCAAGTTTAATAAAATTTAATATGTACTCAATGCATGAAGTGTCATTGTTGGGCCCAAGGCCCAATGAAGAGCCTTCCACAGGAGCTACTTTAAAAGCTGCCCGATAGGGTGGCTTTTCAGCTAGTGTATATATATATATATATAAATACGACCGGCTTCATTCAGTTTCAGTCAATTAAGTCCTCTCACAAGGCACTTGTGGGCCCAAGCTGCCATGTAATGGGAATGTACCCGGAACCATGTGGTTGAGAGGCAAACTTCTTATCACACAGCTGCGCCTATATTTCGCAAATGCCAAAAGTGTGTAGATGGTAATTCTGCATTTCTAGAATCACCTTGCTCAAATTTCCGCTTTGAGATAATGACCGCTACAAAATTTATACAGGGGCTGGACAAAATAATGGAAACACCGAGCATCATAGCATCATATCTATAGAACCGTCAAAAGCTTGTTTATTTTTATGTTTCTTGATTTATTATTAGTGTTGCTTAATATGTTTTGCTAAAATTGCTGTTTCTTTTCAGATATCATCAGAAAAAGGTAATTAAAATGACAGATCTATCGGACTTTCAAAGAGGTCAAATTGTTGGTGCTCGTATGGCAGGCGCTAGCGTAATGAAAACAGCCGAAATGTTTGGTGTATCAAGAAGTACTGTCTCGAAAGTAATGACAGCCTTTGAGAGAGAGGGAAAAATTTCCGCGTCGAAACAAAACTCCGGAAGAAAACCAAAACTTTCAGATAGGGACCGTCGGAATCTTACGCGAATTGTTAGAAAGGATCACAAAAGTACAGGTCCCAAAATTACTGCAGAGTTTAATGATCACCTCGAGAACCCAGTTTCCACAAAAACTGTTCGCCGGGAGCTGCACAAAGCGAAATTTCACGGGAGGGCTGCAATCAGAAAACCACTGCTTTCAAAAACAAACGTTGCAAAACGTTTAGAGTGAAGTAAAAATCTACAGAATTGGTTCCTAGAGCAGTGGAATAATGTTATTTTCTCGGACGATTCATCCTTTACCCTATTTCCGAACACCGACCGAGTGGATACGTGTGGAGACAGCCAAAAGAAGCATTTGACCCAAACTGCCTTCTTCCGGAGGGAAATGCAATCTTTCAGGATGATAATGCACCAATTCACACAGCTAAAGTTGTTACTGAATGGTACGAGGAACATTCTAGTGAAGTTGAACATCTTATCTAGCCACCACAGTCCCCAGATCTCAATATTATCGAGCATTTATGGTGCATTTTAGAAAAACAAGTAAGGAGTCGATATCCACCATCATCACTACAAGAACTGGAGACTGTTTTAACTGAAGAATGGGCAAAAATTCATTTGGAAACAATTCAAACTTTGTATGAGTCCATAGCTCGTAGAATTCAAGCTGTAATTACTGCCAAAGGCTGTCCTACCCCATATTAAAATAAATTTGTTTGAAATTTTAAGGTATTTCTATTAATTTGTCCAACCCCTGTATATACATGGATACATACATACATGCATACATACATACATATATACATACATGCGTGTATGTATTTATGTATTCTTTTCCTTTGATACGATTGATACAGCATGTTTGTAAAATATAAGGATTTTGAGGATCGTATTTGGTTTTCGAAAGAGGGCCGATGTGAGGGGTCAGAGAAGCCAATTCTTGCAAAATTCTTATCGGCTGTTGACAGTAAATTTAGATAGATGAGAACTGCCTTCATAATCTCTAAGTTATTGTCATTTTGGTTTAATGCTGTTGTTACTTTCTGGCAGTAACAATCGGAACTACAAATCAAAATATCAGGGACCCCTGTTAACCTAGCCACTCCTGTTGGCCCTGTGATCAAAAATAGGATCCCACTTTCTCCACACATTACGCACACGCTATATCTACTTAAATAAACAGGCAAAGAAACCTTATGAACACAGTGCGATAGAAACCTTACAAACATAGTACGATAGAAATTATCACCGTATTATCAAAAACGCTATAACTACATCACTCATAAGCAAAGTAACCTTATAAACTCGGAACGATGGAAAATACTACCATAACATCCCACATGCTTTATCTATCGCAATAAACTAAGAAACCTTATTATACTTGAACAATGGAAAATATCACCAAATACATTTGCATGTAACATGCTGACAGTATCTATCCATGTATACATGAACAGAAGCTTTGATGTGCTGAAACATATCTCTCCAGTTCACTTCACTAATGACGAACCCCTTTAGACCGAAATATCAGAATTATTCAATGTTTTCAGATAAAGATTTAGTATTTCTTATTTTAAAATTTATTTTTTTCATAACTGTATTGCCGGGCTTTTTAAATCCTTGAATGATTATCTATCTATCTATCTATCTATCTATCTATCTATCTATCTATCTATCTATCTATCTATCTATCTATCTATCTATCTATCTATCTATCTGTCTACCTACTTATCTACCTACCTGTCTACCCTACTTATCTACCTACCTGTCTACCTACTTATCTACCTACCTGTCTACCAACCTACTTACCTACTTTGTACGTACGTACGTACCTACCTACCTGTGTATGTATCTAGGTACATGCCCTCATATACATTATATACATTACATATATATATAAGATATATATGCCTGTATGTAAATATGCACGCACATACGCATACACGCGCACGCACACACACACACACACACACAAACACACACACACACACACACACACACACACACACACACACACACACACACACACCAGACACTCCTTTACTCTAATACACACATATGTATTAGTGATAGGAACAAAAATTTCGTTGTTGTAATGAGAATATTTCTCTGTAAAAGAGTTTTAACAAAGAACTCGATGGATAGAAAAAAGAGATTCAAACTTCGCAGTGATTATATATAAATGTATTAAAATAACTAGAACAGAACGACGCATGAAAAATATATCATGCTACATATATTAAAATAAGCATACATATTCCAATCTTTCCCCTCCATAAGGATCTATTTTGCGAGTAGAAATATATATATAAAATTATATAGACACCACGCTTTCAGTAGCAAGCAAGTGATAGAGAAAACAGCATGTGATTGCCACTGATTTTCATACAAATCTTCCCACAATTTTTACAAGTAGACACACACACACACGAATATCTATATATGTTCATTAACACACATACACAAATATATACATATGTTCATTAACACACACACACACACACAAACATGCTCATTAACACGCGCACATACACACGTAAATATATATGCATGTAAGGATACATGTGTATTGTAAGCGAAGCAACAATAGAGGAATGAATTTTACTTAACAAATGTATGCTGTTTTATGATGTATGTAAAAGTTCTTCACGCTTCCGTTATACATACATTTAAACATTCATACATACATGCATACGTACATACACATACACGCATACGTACATACATACATACATACATACATGTATATATATATATATATATATATATATATATAACTACCCTTGGCAAACAGGACACAGTCGTGTGTCGATAAGCCAGCTGGAGGAGATGTCCTCCTGGGGCTAAAAGCAACAGTAACATCCACCCCTAGGGGTCAGCCACACTTAAGTGGCAATATACTACACTTTATCGTGCAGTTACTGTTAATACTTCATTTAGAGAATTAACATTG
>NC_068982.1:73136232-73140876 GCF_001194135.2 Octopus bimaculoides | reverse complement strand
GTGTGTGTATGTGTGTGTGGCGTTTGTGTGTGGTGTGTGTGGCGTTTGTGTGTGGTGTGTGTGGCGTTTGTGTGTGGTGTGTGTGGCGTTTGTGTGTGGTGTGTGTATGCATTATGATTTGTCTGTGTGTCTGTCTGTCTGTATGTGTTTATGTCTCTATATTCACAAATATACATGTGTATTTGTGAGTGTAATATTCAAACGTGTTTTTTTGTCGATATCCACATATATACATATATATGCGCATGTATTTACATACTCACACACACACACACAAACACACACACACACACACAAACACACACACACACACACACACACACACACACACACACACACACACACACAAATATGTATTTATGCATGTATGTCCACATATATACATGCACTGACTATTATTCAGCTGTTTTCTTTTCAATGAATACCAATAAAACGGTAAGAAGAATCATAACAATAATGTTAGCTGTTTGCTCTTTTAATTGGTTACAACCATATGGCGGCGCCCACACTGGCGCACTGTCTTATCAATCATTGCGAAATTATTTATTATTCACGGTTGTACGTTCTCTATAAATCGAATTCTCTCCAAGCAATCAATTGCTTATTGAGATCATTGCATTTACATGCGAACAAACGAAGCTTTATGTGCTCTACGTTGTCTCTCGACCTGCTAAAGTAATCGAATTTTCTCAAATTCAACGAAACATTAAAAAAAAAACAGTTATTGGATAATGTGCACGTTATGTCTAAAAATAGATTGGACAGTGGTAGCTCTAACTCGTTTGATCAGAGACCGGCTTCAATCTGGAATGTCCTGGGAGTACGGATGAGGTTAAACAACCATAACTGCACCTGCCATTGTCTTGTTACTTGTTTCAGTCATTTGTCTGTAGCCATGCTGGAGCACTGCTATGAAGGGTTTTAGTCAAACATAACCGCCCCTAGTACTTGTTCCTTTTTTTAAAATCTAGTACTTAACCTATAGGTTTCCTTTGTCGAACTGCTAAGTTACGAGGACGTAAACAAACCAGCTCCGAATGTCAAGTGGTGACGGAAGGGGGGAACAAAAAAGAGACGTTACATACACACACATATATACACAAACACATATTTATACGATGGGCTTCTTTCAGTTTCTGTCGATCAAATTCACTCGCAAGGCATTGGTCAGTCCGATGTTATTGTAGAGGAACTTGCCCAAAGAACCATGCAGTGGGGCTGAATACAAAAGCCAGTGATTGCAAAACAAGCTTCTTAGAAACACAACTATTCCTTCGCAAAAAAAACTGTAACATTGCCAGCGGGTTTTGAAGGCCGTAACCTTTGTAAACTATAAAGGCTTCATCAGTTAATAGTAATAATTATATGAAAATTATATGACTAATATTAGTCGAGCTATATTGTTTACCAATAAAAAGGTCGGTTATGTTCAAAAGGTTGTCTAGCTTTACGGAAAAACACCAACGCTTCAAGTTATTAATTCTTTGTATTATCACTCGAAGAATACATAATTTAATCTCAAAATACGATATATTCGATTAGCAGCTGATAGTAATTTTCAATTTACTACAAGTTTTGTACTAAAAAAAAAAAGCATCTAATATTTTTACCATTGCTGACAAAAAGATAGACAAAATGATTTGCTGAACTTTAAATAATTATATTCTTATACCTTACATAGCTATTCAATGATCACATACCAATGATGATGATGCCTTTCTGCTGCAGGCACAAGGCCTGAAATTTTGGGGGAGGGGCAAGTCGATTACTTATTTTATCAACCTCGAAAGGATGAAAGGATGAAAGTAATAATGATAATAATAATAATCCTTTCTACTAAAGGCACAAGGCCTGAAATTTGGGTGGGTGGGGGAACTAGTCGATTACATCGACCCCAGTGCGCAACTGGTAATTGATTTATCGACCCCGAAAGGATGAAAGGCAAAGCTGACCTCAGCGGAATTTGAACACAGAACGTAGCGGCAGACGAAATATCGTTAAGTATTTCGCCCGGCGTGCTAACGATTCTACCAGCTCGCCGTCTTAAAATAATAATAATAATAATAATAATAATAATAATAATAATAATAATAATAATAATAATAATAATAATAATAATAATAATAATAATAATTTCATTTATTGGCTACCAGGGCCGACATACTGGGGACAATACAGTAGACAGGGACAGTAGTAGTACTATTCTGAGAGCGTTGTGAGATCACAAGGGGATGACAAATGTCAAGGGAGTGCTTTGGGAGTTGCTGAGTGTCTACAGGAGTTATGACTTTGTATTAAAAACAAATTAAACCAAGTGTAATACTTTTATTTCAAACAAATCTAAAAAAAAATGTAAAGGGATCTTAGTTAAGATTAGAGTATGAGTTGGAAGCTTTGTTTCCAACTCTAAGAGTCTAATACTCACAATTTCCTTATTTTGGATCTAAATTAGAAAATTTGATTATTGCTTATCAAAATTAAATCAAAAAAGTATTTTCGTTTTACTACTTGAACGTTAATTTTCAACATTTTTTTCGTATGAAGGCGCTTGGCTTAGTGGTTAGGGGATATCGTACTTATATTTGTATAAGTGTGGTTTCGAATCCCGGCCCAGACAGTCCGTTGTGTTGTGCTATTGAGTAAAACTCTTCATTTCACGTTGCTCCAGTTCATTCATTTGTGATTGAGTTTCAGCAACAACTGGGAAAGTCAACCCCGCGACAGACTGTCTCCTGTTCAGCGGGGAATATTGTGATCTCAGTCACTTAATTGTTGTGGAAACTAGGTTCATCGTGAGAGGCCTAAAGTCTAAGTTATATGAAGCTCGTTTTGCAGCCACGCGGTTTCAAGTTCAGTCCCACTGCATCGCAGCTTGGGCAAATGTCTTCTGCTATGGTCTCTGGGCCGACCAATGCCTCATGAGTGAATTTGGTAGAGGGAAACTGTGAAAGCCCGTTGTATGTATGTATGTATGTATGTATGTTTCTATATATATGTGTGCGTGTGTATGCATGCGCGTGTGCGTGCGTGTGTGTGTGTGTGCTTGTCCACTCCCATCGCACGACAGCCGGTGCTGTTTGTTTACGTCTACGTAACTTAGCAGCTCGGCAAAAGTAACCGATAGAATAAGTACCAGATTTTTAAGAAATTAAATTCTGGTGTCATTCTGCTTGACTAAACTCTTCAAGGCAGTGCCCCAGCATGGCTGAAGTTGAATGAGTGAAAAAAGTAACAGCTAAAAAAGATAAAAGATAACTACGCCATGTCATGAGATTCCTATAATTATCACCTTTTCAAATCCTTAGAAACTCATGAATTACACCACAGAATGCACACCATGTTTCTTTCTCGATTCTCTTAACCTTTCTTTCTTTCATTTTTTTTTTTTTACTTCAAAATCATATTCACTTGAGATTCAGCAAGCATAACCACCTTTGATTTGTCATCAAAGAGACTTGGAAACATAAAATGGATTTCTTGAAAAATTTCTCCAAACTTTAAGGCCTTCACAAGCTGTTTTATGGATCCCAGTTTTATATGAAGTAGCAGTAACAAAACGTTTTAGACTCTATAATAGGCTGCCTTACAGCAGTTAATCTTTCTGGTTGTAATTTATGTCTTGGAGGCCAACATATTTACTGTTCCATAAACAAAAGAAACACAAATTTTGTCTATTCATCCTGAAAGCGAAAAAATAAAGGCATGCATCTTGAAATCCCCATATACATGCTACTCACTTTCTGCGTAGTTGATTTGGACAAATAGCTGTTTAACATTGTCCTCAACTTCTTTCATTTGTACCGAAAGTTCAAGTGGAAGATATCTCGATTGTTCCCAAACAGCTTCAAACCAACAACAGTAAGACAAACCATTGTTTAACATTTTTGTTGGTTTCTTTCAGCTGTTCAAGAAGTAGATATCGTGATCGTTCACAAACAGTTTCATCTCTACAAGAGTTGGGATTGTTTTATCCATGCATGATTTTGTAGAAATGCAGATCTCTACTAACATCAAAATAAACTGCAAATTCTGCACGCCTTTTCCCGTACACAGTAGTTCTGCAATTTTCTCTTGTTAAATTTTATTTTATATTTGGATGTTGAAGATCTCACTCACCTTTATTTTTTTTGCACTTTGTAACATCATGTATATAAAAAAAGCTATCATCGTGGTAATTTTCGGCTCTGTTCGTATTCTAACAATAACAATGAGTATAACCTTGCGTAAGTGATCTGTTTAGAAAAATACAAATCCCATTTCAAGACGGCCTGACCCATATGTGCAACTTTACTTGCCCAAAGGAGACCTCCTTTATTAGTGTTTATAAGTATAGCCCCTACAATTCAGTAGTCAATTATTTCTAATTTAGGACAAAACCCAAACATTTTGAGGGAAGAGCATTAGCCGATCGCCCCAGGCTCCTTGCTTGACTGATATTCATCCGAAAGGATGAAAGCAGCGTTGGCCTTGATGGGATTTGAACACTGAACGCGAAGACACGGAAGAAATGTTGCAAAGCAGTTTGTCTAACACTTTAAGGATTCTACCAGGGGTTCATTTAAGTTACGAAATCATAGTTGGGAGAAGTTATAAGGAGGTACTTGCTCTGCATTGTTTTCATTTCATTACTGGGAGGCGACGTGC
>NC_068982.1:73133182-73135629 GCF_001194135.2 Octopus bimaculoides | reverse complement strand
ATATATATATATATATATATATATATATATATATATATATATATATATATACATATGCATACACTGATGTATATACACACATGCACACTGATACACGTAGAAATATACATATACACAACGTACAACGCGTACACATGCGCGGATACGGGCGTACTCATTTATATATGCATATTACATAACAGAACATATCCATCCACATGCATACTTTTTCCTTTTCTTTCTCTCTCTCTCTCTTACTTTCTCTCTTTTCTTTCCTTTCTTTCTCCATTTTCTGTCTGTCTGTCTGTCTCTCGTTTAGCTACCTCAAAATTTTCCTCAAGAAACCTTAATGGTGAACGCTGATTTACTTATGTCTCACAAAAACAGAAGGGATTTTCTGTGTGTCCTCTAAAGATGAATTGAAATAAGGACAGTATTTTTTCTGTTGATCGAGGTAAGACAACGATATATTCTGATTTTGTTAAAGGTTACTCCTCTTCACTCATTTTCGTTGTTTTCTATTGTTGTTTATTTCTGTTATGGGTGGGGGAGGGAGAGAAGTGGAACTTACTCTTTTATGTTCCCTTGATTGTTTTAAAATCTTACTCGGCAACCATCGCCTCCCATTCGTCATAAGACACAAGTAGTACTTCTGTTGGTTAGTGTTGTGTGGCCTGGCATTTGCTGCTACTGTTGTTTTTGTGGATATATCTCATCCTTCATCTTCTTTAACCTGTCACTGTTTGCCATGGTTGGAGTAATGAATGTCTCAGCTTCCTGGTCAACTCCTAGAATCAAAGATAAATAAATCTCTTTAGGCAATTTCGAGATTTTGACCCACGGTACTGTTGAAACGGCAATCTCTGGATTCTGGTGTTGATGTTTGTTTTTTCTTAAACTCCTCTGACTAGAAAGCCCTCTAGTGGCTCTTGTTTCCAAAAATATCGCAGCTAGGCCTTATACCTCACACCATCAGCCTCACTTGTATTTCTGCATCCACGAATGGGTAGAGTTCTGGAATGGTTTTGTAGCGATGTAAAGTTATAAGGACTTGTAATCTTTACAAATCCCTCCTGATCGCGTTATTTTTCGTTACTTCGGCCCTTACAACCCGCCCATATCAGTTGTGACTAAGTGCAAGGAATTCATATCACTAGTAATGTTTCTAACGATTACTGTTATGTTGCGTTGACTCATGAGCTGTAGTACACGTGTATGGGCGGGTGTGAACTTTACCACTTCACTATGATTCTTGGCATCGATGTTAGTCTTTAAAAAAATCGGAATATATCGTACTCTTACCTCGTTCAATAGAAAAAATACTGTCCTTATTCCAAGTCATCTTTAGAGAACACACAGAAAGTCCCTTCTGTTTTCGTGAGACATAAGTAAGTCAGCTTTCACCATTAAGGTTTCTTGAGGAAAATTTTGAGGCAGTTAAACGCGCGCGCGCGCGCGAGAGAGAGAGAGAGAGAGAGAGAGAGAGAGAAAAAGAGAGACGGAAAGAAAAATAAAGAAATAAAGAGGAAGATAAATAGCTAGCTAGATAGATAGATAGATAGAGAGAGAGAGAGAGAGAGTAAGTGAGTGTGTGTGTGTGTGTGTATGTGTGTGTGTGAGAGAGAGAGAGAGAGAGAGAAAGAGAGAGAGTGAGAGAGAGAGAGAGAATTTTGTTAAATTTACCTTTCCAGCAAGAACCTGCTTGCACATATTCTACGTATTAATACAAAATAATTTGCCAGCAATACTACGTAAGTAAAAGCGAATAATAGTTTGGAAATCAGTCATTCTATAGACATCAGCACTAAGCACCAACATCTTACCTGAAACCTGAATAGTGACACGAAAGCCTCAGAAACAATCATTAAATTAAATCTATTCGTTCAATATCATGTCCTAATAGCTGTTACTGAAATCCCACATTGTTGAAACTCGCATGAATCTAAAGTAGGAACACTTTACACACGTTTACATACAGCATTAAAGTAGATAGAAAAAACCACTTGTCAATTATACTCCAGTCACTACAGATTTCCAGAAGCTTCAACTTCCTCTCACCACCACCAACATCATCACAACACCATCACAAACATACGCAAAAAAAAACAAGACAAAAAAACTACACAAAACAAATAAGAACAAGTAAAGACAAAAAGAAATAGAAGTTTTATTTTTCTCTTCCCAATGAACGTTTGCATCAGCAGACAGCTTGAAGCAACATAAAACAATTCAAAGCATGTAACGTGGACACCCACACATATAGAAATAGGAAGATTAAAACTGGAAACATTTGCAATTACAAGTGTAAAAATAGATCGGAAATCACTTGTTGACCACTGATATAACTCACTGCATTTTTATCATTAAACACACGCATACACCCATCCACATATATGCACACTCACATACATTCATACATTCATGCATACACATATAGATAGATAATATACCTATATATATATATATAT
>NC_068982.1:73130486-73131372 GCF_001194135.2 Octopus bimaculoides | reverse complement strand
AGTAAGAGTGAAAAACTACAGAAGGCTTGTGTTACATGGTTAAAGGTTGAAGGGGATGTTTGTCTTGGTGTGTCTTGGGTGGCATGAATCAAATAGTAGATATTGTTTGGCGTCTGTGGTTTTGTAAAATATGTCCGTTTCTATTTTTAGGTTTACTTTTTTAATTAGTATATCCAAGAATGGGAGCTCCTTTTGGTTGTACTCCATTGTGAACTGTATGTTTGGGTTGACACTGTTCAATAGACTTTTGAATTTCAAGAGTTCATCTGTGTTTTCATTCCAGAGTATGAAACAGTCGTCCAGGAACCTTTTCCAATTTTCTTTTATGTATTGGGAAAGGGTGTTTACAAAGGTGGATAAAGATTCCTGGTATACTATTATTTCCAAGTAACCCATTGTTAGGTTCGCAATGACTGGAGCTGCCCTAGTGCCCATAGCAATTCCATATTCATTTACTAGCAGATATCTACTTTAAGTTGCATGGAACCAAAACAAACTGTTATTAAATCTCTATATATAAAACTGAGAACGTGTGTCTGTGTGTGTGTGTGTCTGTCTGTCTGTCTCTATGTATGTATGTATGTATATATGTGTGTATGGGTGCATCACTAAAACTCGAAAACTACCCAACTGATTTCATTTAACTTTTACACATGCATTACTTAAGGTCCATAGAATGTTTTGGGCCCATTTTAAAAAACTTCTTGCCTAATGCGAACCCAGAGCAATCTCTTACACTGTTTCGGCATCATGTGTTAAAAGTGAAACAATAACGTCTCAATTGTAATGCGATATAATAGTTTCACTTTCATATGGTTTCACTTTCAATAGTTTCACTTTTAATAGTATCACCTTTAAGAGTTTCATTTTTATTAGTTTCACTATG
>NC_068982.1:73128840-73129378 GCF_001194135.2 Octopus bimaculoides | reverse complement strand
ATATATATATATATACTAGCAGAGATACCCGGCGTTGCTCGGGATTAAAATGGCATAGTTTTTTTATTGCTTTATTTGTACTTAATATATGTATCTCTTACTAAATGTGTTGAGTTCCACTTTCTTTCGTTTGTCCACTCACTTTACACATGTGAAGGCACGTGGCTTAATGATTAGAGTATTTGGCTCACGATCGTAAGTGCGTGAGTTCATTTCCCGGCGATGCGTTGTGTCCTTGAGCAAGACACATTATTCCACGTCGCTCCAGTTCACTCAGCTGCCAAAAGTGAGTAGTATCTGTACTTCAAAGGGTCAGCTTTGTCACATTGTGTGTCACTCTGAATCTCCTTGCGAACTATGTTAAGGGTACACGTGTCTGTGGATTACTCAGGGACTTGAACGTTAATTTCACAGGCCAAGCTGTTTCGTTGATCAGATCAACAGGAATCTTCGTTATCGTATGCGACGGAGTGCTGTATACGCATACATGTATGTATGTATGTATGTATGTATGTATGTATGTATATATATATATATA
>NC_068982.1:73120726-73127193 GCF_001194135.2 Octopus bimaculoides | reverse complement strand
ATATATATATATATATATATATATATACTCACATATATAGACGTGCATTCAATAAATGTGTTATATATACATATATATTTACGCGTACATGCATTCACACGAATACACACATACACACGTACAGATATGCACAGTTACGTGTTCGTTGCCTAGCGATATCAAACTAATTATAATATGGCCCTCCTTTTATCTGTGTTTGTACTAAACAGAAATAACAAACACTCACTAGCAGCAAAACAATTAGAAATCGCTGAGAAATCCGAAACAGAAGATGAAAAGAGAAGGTTCGGAGGGGGCAGGTGGGCGCCTCATAAGTTTGTATTGCAGAGTTGAAAGTTTATAACAACACCCACAGTCTACAAGAACAATGACTCTGGTGACAAAAATAAAATAAAATGAAATGAAATGAAATGAAATACAGCAGTGCACGATTAAAGAGGAAAAAAAAAAAATTCTTAACATGTGTTTGTGGTTGGGTTATTTCTATTACATTAAAGATGATCTGTAACAAAATTATTCTCGTTTCAAATGAGATTTACTGGGTGATAGGGAAATATTTTTCTCTGATTCAAGATCTATCCGTCTGCGATTGTTGTTTTCTGGAAATAAATAAATGTATGAGAATGTGAACTTGTTGGCGTAGGAAAATTGAGTTGTTTGGAAATTAAATTCAGCGACATCTTCTGTCTGTCTGTCTATCTATCGGTCCTTTGTCTGTCTGTTCCTACGCTGATATGTGTCCATGGTCGTTTCTATGAACAAGAAGTATACCTTAGCTAACTAAAAACCCTTTTAGCTGTAAGACATGTATGGAACAACTCGGTTTTGTATTTGGTTTGAAAGATTCTTGATTAAACTGCTTAAATAACTAACCAATTGACGAATAATATTAAAGAAAAGAAATTGAATCAGTGCATGTGTTTATTGTTAACGTAATAACCTTCCCGAAATACAACAAGAACATGCAGGGAAATGAAGCAACAAGAAATGTAAAAAATAGACCTTCATTCAACATACCCTGTATGCGTTAGAAAAACTCTCCTGGATCAAAATAAAGCCTTCAGTCTCTGTTAAGCAAACTTCAGCCAACTTAATCTATAATAAACATTAATGTCAAAAATCGACCCCTCTACCGGATCTTTTCTGATCACATAACTAAGGATTGAATTAAATCGATTTCATCCTCATCCCTAAGTCACACATGTGAAACGTGCTGATTAAATAAGCATCGTTAAAATATTTGGCATCAATCCGATCGATTATATCGCCAAACCACCCTCTTCGTGGTCCTGCGCTTAGTAAAACAAAATCAATTATAAGAAGCCAAGCAAAGAATGTTGACAAGAAATTCGTTCAGCTGTAATTCCAAAATCAAATTTTTCAAATATTTTGACAACGTTTAAAGAAACAATCCAACTGGAATCCGAAGGAACTTGTGGTCGTCGGCTTTGGCAAAAAAAAAAAAAAAGTGTAAACGAGCGTCTTGCAAGCGATTACATAGCAAAGAACACCGGAAGACAAAACAGAGACGCCAAAAATACTACCGAGCTACCATCAACCATACCAAGAATATCCCATTAATATTTAAGAATTTACCCTCACATATTTTTTTCTGACAAGAAACGAATTGATAATTCAAATATGTGTTGTTTTTATAATCATGTCTGATTATGTAAATAACAGCCAGATAGACTAGAAGGCATGCACTAACTCCGAACAATTTCATTTACCCCATTTAATATTCTTTCACCACCCATCAAGAGAATGGGGTTGATCATCCATTAATAGATGCTTGAACAACGATTTGTTTTTGTATTTGAATTCCATTATCTTTCTGCCTCTTTCATTCTCTCCCAATATTTTTGCAGAAGGCTTCCCTTATCTTTGATCTCTCATCTCCTGCCATGTTTAAAATTAATATTTTCTTCTTCGAGTTATTTGCTTTATCGTTATTATGTAGGATAACTTAAATAATAATTCTTTATGACAATGTCAGTTCACTTAACCACTATCTTTGTATCAGTTTGCTGCTGCAATACTTGACAGTATAATGTCAATCCATCTTTTTTCTGCAACTCTGTCTTTTTCGATACACACACACACACACACACACACACACACACACACACACACACACACACACACACACATATATATATATATGAATGTAGTGTATATATATATGTATGTATGCATGTATGTATACATGTACGTATGTATATGTTTGTATGTGTGTAAATATCATAAATATATTGAATATATGTGTACATATATAACGAAAAACACGGTAAAATGATATATATATATATATACACACACTCACACACACACACACACACACATATATATAATGAAGTTTGATATATAAAAAAAAACGTTAAATAGCAATATCAGGATCTATAAATACATTTTTATTAGTAGCACATTTGACGTGGGTGAATGGTTCCTACTTGCAGCTTTGCTTGCAGGCTTTTTAATAGTCGATATTGAGGATGATAATAATTGATATAGCTATGTATTTATGGCTTTTATCCGACTATCTCTTGCAATATGTCAAAGCGATTTGTCAGTCGGCATTGTAGCTCTACTCTTGCCACATACAGACTTCGTTGTATTCGTCCTGATTTTAAACTGTGTATATATTGTCTAATGGATGTAACCATCTGCTACTGGGTGAGTTAAGAGGAAGCCTGCATATCGATAGTCAATAAGAAACTGCTAGAAACAGCAGCCAAACTTCCCTCGAATCAAGCCCTACAATCTTTAAAAGAAAGAAAAGACACGCTGGGTTTTGTGTGAAGGTGCGTGGCTTAGAGGTTAGGGTGTTGCACTCAAGATCGTGGACTGGGCGGTGCATTGTGTTCTTAGGCAAATCGTCTCATTTCACATTGCTCCAGTCCATTCAGCCGTACATAAGTAATCCTATGACGGACCGGCGTCCTATTCAAAGGGAATTTTATGGTCTCAGTTACTTCTGTGTCATGGAAACCGGGTATTAGTCGAAAACAGTAATGTCCAATGTCCAGTGGATCATGTAATTCTAGTGACGCTCTACCTGAAAATACGATGGGATGGTCATGGTCGAAAATCGTATGATCGCAGGTCTGCTCAATCAAGGTTAACTTGGAGGTAAATAACAGCAACAACCTTGTACTACCATCAGAGTAGTGAATGTATTTCATCTTTGTGATGACGAGACAGCGAGCAATATTTTGATGAAGTAGCTCTTGGAGTTGGTTGTGCATTAGGAAACTGTCATTAATTTTCTTGAGTTAATTAGAGGTCATTAAATGAGAGATTTAATTGATACGTTAGATGAGGAACTGTATTACAGGGTGAAGTTGTGGAGGAGATAATTGGCGACAAATTCCATACCCGACGGTCTTTCACGGATGACATGGGTATAGAGTGGAAAGTTTCATATCGATTAGATGTATGGGAGTTATTCAGCAGAAAGTCAGTTTAAGATACTGAAGAGTGAAAGCCTACGTCGATAGCTTGTCGCAATGTGCAGCACAAGAGGTAAAAGGCTCCTAACAGTGTTCACTAAGAGATACAGGTGATATTGGGTGGTTGCAAGAAAGAAAAATCCCATGAACAGGATGGTTTGTACTATGAAATATAAATATGAACATGCAAGTTTTTATTGTCTTATTGTTTTGGCTGAAGTGTACCTTATTTGGCACTGCTCCGCTACTATACTTAGCGATAAGGGAATGGAAAGAAGTTCTACTACTGTGGAAGCATATGACCATGATAATAATATTTAAGCTTATTATTTTTAATGCGGCGAGATGGTAGAATCGTTAGCACGCTGGAAAAGTGCTTAGCAACATTTGTTCCTGCTTTACGTTTCTGTGTTCAAATTCCGCCTTCATTCTTTCGAGGTCGATAAAGTTGAGTATTGGAGGCGATCTAATCGATTAGCGCCTTCCTCCAAGAGGTACTTACTAATAAGTTGGTACTTATTCCTAATAATTTTGTCGGATCCGTGCAAATATTTGTAGTCTGATAATATGTTTTCATGTGAAGGTCCACCTTGAATTAGAAATGGTTTGGCTTGGATCTCGTTTCGATGAAGTTTTGAAAATTTAAATCAGTCGAGGAACATTCCACTGAGTCGAAATGACTGTTCTTTTATAATGTTGCCAGATGTGATCTTGTTTTCAGGGACAAGTCATTACACCATGATTAGTGTCCAGGATAATAATTCCACTTCTCGGAACGACATTACGTTTTCGGTCAATTAAGGGTTTCCGCCCACCACTTTTTAAAATTTGTGCTGTAATCCTTAACGTCAGATTGTTATAACACCCACTTCGGTATAGCAGTATAATTATTAGACTAGTTAGGACACGACTACCTAAGAACGTCTACTTCGTACTCTGTCTCTTTCTATACTGACTGACGTAATCTTATTTATAGTGACTAGCACATACCACTCGTTACGTGGGAGGGTGTACCATTATTACTATTATCCTCACAACATCTCTTTTAAGTTTTTTTTCTTCTTTTCTTAGGATCGTCATTTTATTTCTTTGATCAGAAATAATTTTTATATCACCTCACCTTCCATTTTTTAGTTTTTTTCTTAGTTACACATTTAATATTTTTTCGTTTGGCATCCACTTCCAGGAACTCTGCACATTTTCTTTTTCTTACATTTGTGCGCCTGGATTCAATCACTAATAGTGATTGGGACTTCCGACCTATTTTCAGTGACTATGAGGTGTACACACCTCCAAGTCGTCCGGGAGCGGGAGGCGGAGACGCCGTGATGGTTCGGAAAAATCTGGGTCTTGCAATACGGACGATCTTCCTGGATCCGGAAGGTAATCTGGTGGTCCTAAACGTGACAGACAGCAAAGGACATACTTTTAGGCTAGTTGCCGTCTATGCTTCGACAGGGGCAGGACGACCAGATTTCTCCAGACGCCTGGAAACTTTCCTGGGAACATCCCCCTCTTTAGTATTAGTGGGGGATTGGAATGGAGTTTTAGATGTAAAGTAGGTTTAGCAGATAGGAGAGGAGGGTGCAAAAACCTCGCGAACCTGCTCAGACGATTCCAACTGTCTGACCGGTATCGACTGGATTTCCAGGATGTACCAGTGTGGACCTGGTCAAATCGCATCGGGTCATCCAGATCATATCTAGATAGGGTATTTTGTAGAGTTGAAGATAAGAATAGCACAGTTTAAAGTAGTCGACTATACAGACCACAAATTCGTGATCTGTACAGTCAACTTAGAGATGCTTCATGGACAGGGATTATGCTGTTCTCAACAGTTATTAGTTGAGGTACCAACTGTATATGTCAATAACATATTTTGTCCGATATTCTCACTGTTAAAATTGTTAAAAAAGCAGGTAGTTCTTTGTCTTTGCAATCACCTTCAATTGTCAGTACTTATTTGAAACACGTTAAACCTGAAAATAAATTTGAGAAGAACCGCGCTCCGGGCGCTTTTCTTCTATTACTGAATACTTTTAACAAAAATTCTATCAGATGAGGTGAGTATAAACAAATGTATTGAAACAAACCCGGAAATCAGTCACAGCTTCATTATCTAGAGCTTCTAGATATACAATGTTTTGAGTGTGTCTTAATTGGTGTATAAATGAAAAGATTTTGGGGACTTCCAACTCGCGAACATATAATTGCCCATAAGAGAAGCAAGGAGAAGCAAGGAGAAGCAAGGTAAAGTCCAACAATGTTGAGAGACTGTCCTTGAGATTTGTTTATTGACATAGCGAAACTTAGTTTCACTGGGAACTGGAACCGTTTAAATTCAATGGGAAGTCCATATGGGATTAACGGGATCCGAAGAATGAAGTTCCCAGTCATAATTGTTACCTCTAGGACATGGAGTCGCATCGCTTTCACCACCACTCTGGTGCCATTACACAGACGAGGTGGATCCAGATTCCTGAACAGCATGATTGGGGCCCCCTGGAGCTTCAAGTTGCCGCTGGAGACGTTGTAGATTTTCTGCATTAAAGTATACTCGCTGGCCATTCTCTAGATTTACAGCTAGATGGATAACAGTTGGATGCCGTTCGTGCAGTGGAAAGCTCCAGGTTCAACAACATTGACTGCTTTCTTTGAGCTTTGTAGCACAGATCCATTTGCTTGGACTCTTTTGTACCAAGAAGTCCCTCAATATTACACATGGCAACAGAGAACTAAACAATGGAAGAGATATACCATTGGTCAGACTGTTGAGGGGCATCCAAGAATCAAAAGAGTCTCAGCATTGGGAAGGGTCTACACTGTGCATCCCAACAACTTTGAGTGTTAGTCACAACTATTATGTAATGTTAGTTATTATCATACAAGTACTTTACAGACTGATCCAGAGGTTTGGCCGTACATAGAGGTCACAAAAACATACATACATACATACGTACATACATACATGCATACATACATACATACATACATACATACATATATATATATATATAT
>NC_068982.1:73116613-73119113 GCF_001194135.2 Octopus bimaculoides | reverse complement strand
AGACAGACAGACAGACAGATAGATAGATAGATAGATAGATAGATAGATAGATAGATAGATAGATAGATAAATAGATGGACAGACATATAAATCGATATTTTATTTAATTGTGAAAACTATTACATATACATTACATAGCAATGAAATCTCAATCCAAAGCAGCATGTAATTTATTAACAGTGTGTACAATTGTTTAAGAAAAAATACAAACGCTTGATTTGTTACACAGACAGAAAATTTGATATTTGAGGTTAGGATACAATGAATTACATCAGTGTACCACTGGTATTCATTTTATCCATCCTAGTGAGAATAAAAAGCGAAGTCAATCTCGCCGACTTTTTTATCCTTCTGTTTAAAACTCAGAACGCAATTAACATTGTAATTAATATTATAATTGTGTAATCAGCATACAAATATAGTAATATGAATAAGTATGACAGAATAAAATATGGACATGTAGGCGCAAGGCATCATGGCATTTACAACATTTATACAGAAAGGAGAAAGAAAGAAAGCAGGAAACAACAGAATCGCGAGGGTGAAAGTTCATAGCAAATCGGCATAGACAGATACAAATCCGGGAAATTCATATAGTAATGTCATCGATGAGATAGAGAAGAATTTGAGAGGTGCTTCGTATTGGTTCAGTCTGGGTAGGTAAGTAAAATTCATGACATCATTAGCGATAACTTTGCAAGTAACAAGTAGGAAAGTACAGGTACTGCTTTACAGCTGTTTCTGAGTAAATTTTCATTAGAAGTAGTTATGTGTATTGTGTCTACATATATATAAGGTAAATTGTTGTGAGTCTCTGAATATGAAGCAGCGCAGGTATAAGTAGTGCGATCAGCCTCGCTCATCATTCGAAGGAAAGCAATATACAACAAAATCACAATATACATAAACAGAGATGTAAATAGGTAGACGTATCGAATAGAGGAAGATATATAAATAAAATAAGCACTATCATCTTGGCAAGGAATAAAAGATAAAGATATAGTGCTGGGAATAAGGGTTGGAGATAGCAAAAAGATATAGAAAAGAAAGAGAAGGGGAAAGACATGAATTAGGAGGTAGAGGTGTGAGGGAAGATGAATTGATGAGGCGTATGTGTAGCGTGGCTATAATAGCAGTATGAGGGACAGTAATACAAATAATGGATTTTCTTATCGTAAGCTGTCTTCAAAGATGTTACCTGATTAAAAGAAGCGATCAGAAAATCAACAAACAATTGGGTAAGAGCAAGCACCAATTAAAATATAATCGTGTACAACCATATTTAATACGCTCATGTACACTCGAACGAGGGAATACTTTTCGCTGCTGAAATAGTTCTCAGAGAAATTCTTCGTGCAGACAAAATGCGTAAAAATGTATTAGGCTATGAATGCCATCATCAGATCGTAGGACGCATGCGTTTCTGCGTCATTGTGCTTTGTCAACTATGAATATTGAATTCGTCTTTCACAGTCCTTCCAGACCAAATCGATTTAAAAAAAAGGGTGTTATTTGAAAACGTGATACTTATACCCGATAGCAAGTAAAATTAATTGTATTTCCTAAATACACAATGAATGCAAAAACTGGAATCTCAAGTGAAAATCTATGAGTTCGTGGTCCATCCAATAATAAACTCCGAACGACCATTTCGCTTTATCAAATATTTATTTGCGTATAGTTTAATTGAACAAACAATACCGATCTGCTATCCATATTACAATTTGTGCCTAAACCGTTTTACATTTGAAGAGTAATATATTAACGAAGGTATCTTTGTGAAGCATTCAATGAGAATCTCCTCGTCTTTATATATATTTCTATTTCGTCTAGTGGCTGGACAATCTACAATGGAGTTGGCTATATTAAATATTCCATCGAAACGGTTTGGTAATTTTACAATCTCCGAAGTCATAAATAAATCAGCTATTGAGTACATCCATCCTGAATAGAATACATGACTTCTTCATTAGTGATTCAATCTGAATAGTAGATGTACTTACACGTCTACCGTGTGAATATAAATGTACTTACATCGCCCTCAGCTAAACTTCTATAATTAGATGTGTTTTCTGTCTCTTATGTTTATGGATGGAGTGCGTGTTTGCCAGTGAGCTTGTGTGTAGAGAAATAAATATTGATAGATTGACAGAAAAAAAAAGAGAAAAAGAAAAAGTAAACAAACAGATAAATTGGATAGATAGACGGTTAGTTAGTTAACTATTTAATTAGGCAGGCAGATAGATTGATAGCTAGTTTGATAGTTAGACAAAAATATATAAATCAGAAACAAAAATAGACAAATTAAATAGAAAAATAGATAGGTACTTTGACAGACGGACAGAAAAAAAATACATGGCTTAGGTAAAGATATGTTTTTATTATAGCCACACAGGGCTGAACACAGAAATTGGACGAAATACAAGCGTAGAGTTTTTCATTTTCGAGGTGGGCTGGGTGGGACACACAAAGAAAAGTCAAATCAATAGGGATTGTAATC
>NC_068982.1:73108261-73110132 GCF_001194135.2 Octopus bimaculoides | reverse complement strand
TATATATATATATATATATATATATATATATATATATATATAGAGAGAGAGAGAGAGAGATGAGGTAGGTAATGAGACAGATTAGGTAAGTGGACAGGCAGAAAGAAATGTATACATTTAGATAGATACACAAAAATATATATATTATACGGATAAAATATATATAGATTGACTTAATAGATATAAAGTTAAATAGAAAGGTAGACTGTTAAATAGATAGATAGATAGATAGATAGATAGATAGATAGATAGATAGATAGATAGATAGATAGATAGATAGATAGATAGGCGGATAAATAGATATATAGGTAGATAGCTAGACAATTCCTTTCCCTGTAGACAAATAGAATAGGTTATACAGAATGTGAAACTGATGTGTTTTGAAGACGCTTCTGGCAGTAGAAGCTGTGAAAAGGGGAATAAATATAATTAATATATTGTTGCTTCTGTGATTGTAGTAATTTTGATGGAGCAGTATTAAGGAAGGCGTTATCAATGATGATGATGTTATTGCTGCTGCTGGTGGTGGTGTTGTTTATTTAGTCCAGCTTCAGCTCCTATCTAGTATAGCTTAGCTCAAAAATGTTCTAGACACGACAATCTTGATTATCTTTCCAGATATAGTGTATCCCGATGATGATGATGATGATGAAGGCGGTGGTGGTGGTGGGTGTCGTGACGACGACGACGTTGATAGAGATTTTATGATGCTAATGATGACAACGACGGGAATGATGATGAGGACAACGGCGACGACGAAGACGAGGGCGATGACGATGACAATGACGATGATGGCGGTGATGATATGAAATTTCTTTATCCAATTTTAATTTTCTAATTTTAGTTATTTTTAAATACTCTCTGCTGTTATTCCTCTATTCCTCTCACAACTCTAAATACGCTAGCTTCCTGAATTGTCAAACACAAACACAGTGACATGCACACACACAAACACACACACATGTCTGCATACGATGGGCTTCCATAAAGTTCTTGCCTTCCAAATTCACTCACAGAGCGAAGCTATAAGTAGAAGACATTTGCCCAAGGTGCCAATTAGTGAGACTGAACCTAGAACCACGGAGTTGCAAACCGAGCTCCTTAACCACATAGCCGTGCCTGCGTCTATAAAGCCCCCCCCTCCCCGATACATATATACGACGAGCTTTCACACAGCTTCTGTCTTTGAAATTCTCCCACAATACACCAGTCAGTCGAGAGCTGTGGTAGAAGACAGTTGCCCAAGGTGCCGCACCGTGATGCTGAATCTTGAACCACGTAGCTGCAAACCATGCTTCTTAATCACACAGCTATGACGGTCTATAGTTTTGAGAAGTACTTTCTTTGCTTCTCAACATCTATTATTTCGTTTATCTTCGTGCATTCTATGTCACCAAACGTCATTTTTTCTAATTTCTCGTTGAGTGTACATGCTTATTTACATATATTTGCATATACACATATTTAAATGTACATACACACTCGTGTATGCCTCTACTTACATATATCTCGCACAATGTATATCGTTGCTTCTGGCTAGTTAACGGTGAATATACGTTAGGTATGTTTCTTTCATTTGCATACATAGAGTTTTTATTCAAGCATGGTAACTTTAAACATTATCAGTGTATGAATTATTCACTGTTTTCTATATATCGGAGACGACAGAATCCGTCTAGGTATGTAACTATCGACAGTACACGTCATTAACAAGTTACAAGGAAGAAGAAATGCGTCTGAGATTCTCGTGGATCACTGTTGCAACGATGTTCGTCGCGCTCCGATATATATATATATGTATATTCTGTAAATGATAATAATATTAACAATTGCAGCTTGGAAGGTGTTTATAAGCCATTTAAGAAACACAC
>NC_068982.1:73101535-73106412 GCF_001194135.2 Octopus bimaculoides | reverse complement strand
TTGAATATGAAAATTTAAAAGTTTAAAAACCTTATAATATAAATATAAACTGTGAGAACGACCCTTAAGGAATCTAGTTAATGATCTCCTAAGGTAAGGTCTTATGCTATATTGGTAACGGTTGCTACATCCTCTGGGAAAATTATAATATATATATATATGTATATTCTGTAAATGATAATAATATTAACAATTGCAGCTTGGAAGGTGTTTATAAGCCATTTAAGAAACACACAAAAACCGTTAGATTCACTTCAACATTTAAATTTAATTTGCCAAAATATTTTCGTCGCTTTGAGACCGCGACCTGTTCACTGACAAAATTTTGTGCTGTCAGTGAGCAGGTTGCGATCTCAAAGCGACGAAAATATTTTGGCAAATCAAATTTAAATGTTGAAGTGGATCTAACTGTTTTTGTGTGTTTCTTAAATGGCTTATAAACACCTTCCATGCTACAATTGTTTTCGTTCCAGCACACGATCTTAGATCAGGTCGCTTGCTATGCAAGTACATCTTCGATAATAATATTTTATAAGCTTAAAGCTTATAAGCGATCACCGGGCATTGGCTAAAGAAAATAGTTTAATTTCTTTAGTCAATACATAGCGATCGCTTATGAACTTTAAGCTTATAGAGTATTATTATTTACAGAATCGTCACTCGTCACCGCTTCTCAATTCATCGCAAAACACACACACACACACACATGCATGCATATATATATATACTATAACACAGCATGTCTATAAAGAAATTTTCTGACAAAAACCACAGTATCATGCCTGTTAACGGTGTGTATACGTTTAGTATGATACATAGATGTCTATTTTAATTTAACTCACCATATTTGTGTATGTATGTGTATGTATGTATGTGTATACATAAATACAAACACTCACACACATAACACTCGCGTACAGTTATAACGCCGGACAGAATGCCCCGCGATATTTCTCCTGAATTTCTGCATTCTGAGTTCAAATCCGGCTGAAATCAATTTACTTTTCACCCGTTCGGAGTCGATAAAAAAAGAAGCAGGCAGTGAATTGGCGGCACGGTAAACATGCCCGACCGGATGCCTTTTGGTATCTATACGTCTCTTTGCATTCCGAGTTGAAGTCCCATCACGGTCTACTACGGTAGTAGATTTAATCCATTACCTATCATAGCGTTTTCGATTTGGAAACAAAAGACAAATGAGGATATATTAAATATCATATAAGATAAATTCTTGACCTGCTGAAATTATTTTCGCTTCCAAAGAAGAAAGAATAATCGCCTGGTAGCAATAGCGCTGATTTCAATTCCCACTGAGGTCAACTTCCGTTTCATATTCCTGGGGCCGATATCAAGTACTATCACAGTAGTGAGATTTTGTATTAAGCCAATCGTAGCCTCTTCCAGAATCCGTAACCTTGTGCTTAAGATTGAAATATTCTATAGTGGACACGCTCTTATCGCAGACGACAGTTGAGGGTTCTGAAACTACTTGCTGAATAACCTTCAAAGATGATTTGCTTATAATGATCAAATGTTTGTCCGGTACATTAACCCACTCTTTTCTTCAAATTGATATTGCCTGTACAGGTGCACAGTGTGTCACACGTCTGTGAAATGAAGTAATTTGGTCAAGAAAACAATTCTGGGGATCGAAACAAGGATTTTGAATGCAACTAACCACCAGGCTACGAGTCGTCTCAGAAATATTGGCTTCAGTTTTTGGTGCAAGGCCAGGAATTTTGAGGAAGGGTGCAAGTCAATTACATCGACACTGGTGTTCAACTGGTACTTATTTTATCGACTCCTAAAGGATGAAAGGCAAAGTCAACCACGGTGAAATTTGAACTCAGAACGTGAAGACGGACGAAGTGCTACTAAGCATTTTGCCCGGCGTGCTAACGATTCCACCAGCTCGTCGTCTTAGTCTTATCATAAATCTTATACATAAAAGACAATTTATGTCTATCTATCTTTTATCATCTTGCCGCCTACACCAGCAAACCAACCTTGACAAAATTTTACATACATGTTAAACTAACATTCCGTTGAATTATAGGCTAATTGGATTTCAATAAAAATCTATAATGGACCCCTTAAGGTGGGGTGACTGTAGCACATGTCTACAAATCGGCTACGATAAGCTACGACACGTCACAACACCAGCTACAGTACGCGGACTATTTGTTAATGTATTTGTAAATCGGTCTATTTACCTAGTTTATTTTACTCAGATGCATATTCGTTTGTTAAAATAATATAGGGACATTCCTTATTCACCCACTAATCGAATTAATAGCAATAAACTATTACCATAAACGACGGGTTGGGCATAAAGACGGGGAGTGAACAGGAAATAGGACAGGGATAGGACATGGAACAGTGTAATGGTAAACGGGAACTGGGAATAAATTCCGCTTTCCCGGTGTTACCGGTCAACTCATTTATTTTACTCGGTTGGGCAATTGTTTGATCAAATGAGAAGGGTGCAAGAGTGTTAGTGTGAGGGAAATATGGTGACATAGTAAGTGTGGCTGATGTCAGGGAAGGGGAGAACAAAGCCGTGTAAGCGACAAATATGGAGTAGCAGCGGAATGAAACGTTAATAGAACTTTTAAAGCGATGAAGAAGGGAAAGAAAGGTGGGTAAGTTGACAACAATTGTTCATTGGTGGCTTTTCAGCTGTTCATCGCAAAGAAACACAGACGCACACACACACACACACACACACACACACACACACACACACACACACACACACACACACACACACACACACACACACATACATATACACGTACATACAAATATACAAATGTCTACTATACACCATTTTAAACTCGTGATTACGTTTGTAAATCTGTGAGTGTGTGTGACGTTCTGTAACTGTGTCTCTACTTTTGTAGGGTCTTCCCTGTTGCTGTCACATATGGTGAAATTTTAGAATTACATCAACATATTCAAATTTGGTATATTGAAATTATTTCCCACGTTAAGTCCGATTTTGTCATTTATTTGTTCCAGAAAATTGCAGAAAAATGTTACTGAGGTTTAAAGTTTAATCAATTTTACCTTATCAAAAAACAAGATTTGGAAGCTGGCATTTTCTGCATGATAGCTGTCTATCACAAAATGAAAGCAAAATCATTAGGAGGAAGAATTTTTATTAAACAAACAAAAGCAAAGCATTACGACGACTAAAGTTGTAAGAACTTCTGAAGTTTTAATAAGTTTTAACGAATAAAGTCATGTTAAACGATCGAACAAACGTAAATAATTAAAAAAGGAAAAAGTCCCCAACAAAGTTTTTTGCAAAAAATTGCACAAATCTGTCTTGATCAAGAGGCCTATCTGTCGGGGAAGGCATGGTTTGACAGGGAATAAACAAAAATCTATATACGACATTCTGTGTAAAAATTTTCCGGCAACGACGGGCTGTTCATCTAATATTATATGTATATATGTTAGTATCTTTGAATCTGTGTCTGAGTCGATCTATGTGTTTGCATATAAGAGACTGCATCTATGAGCGTGTATGTGTACTTCTTAACGAAGAAAATATTCTGCACATGTAAAGTACACCTGAGGCTATGCACGCATGCGTAAAAGCACACACACACTCTTTATCTCATAATCACACGCACACATACATTCACTCACTCAAACACACATGCATGCAGACATGCACACACGCGCACTGACACATGCACACCCACCCACTGAAAAACACACACGCACACGCTCGCCAGAAACCAACTGCAGCAAGTGACAGCCATCTTGCGAGAGGTCACAAAACTAACTGAAGATATAGATTCTACCCCGACGCATACCCGAACGTACACGTACCACAGTAACACTCACAGACACAGACTCACACACACACACACATACACACACATATATATATATTATACACACAAGTGCACACACACACATACACGCACACACACACACACACACACACACACACACACACACACACACACACACACACACACACACACACACACATTGTACAGACAGCAATGATGTTGATGCTGCTGCAACACTCAACTTTTGTCTCATTGTTTCCCGTGGGAATCCAAGCTTATGTGTGTATGTATGTGAGTGTGTGTGTGTGTGTGTAAGCGTGTGTGTCTGCGTGTGAGTGAGTGTGTGTGCGTGTGCGTGTTTGTGTGTGTGTGTGTGTGCCAGTGTGTGTTAGTGCAGGTCATGTCGTCGTCGTCGTTCGTGATTTCTGTTGTCAGAATTAGGTCAGTGGAGAAGAAAGTTAAACAAATAAGAACGTCTCCCCCAGAATAAAGAAACACGCCAAACATCTATCTATCTGTCTGTCTGTCTTTATGTGTCTGTCTGTCTGTCTATCTATCATTCTGTCTCTCTGTCTCTCTCTCTCTCTCCATCCCCTCTCCCTTTTTCTCTCTCTCTCTCTCTCGCTCTCTCTCTCTCGCTCTCTCTCGCTCTCCCTCTCTCTCTACCTATCCATTTACTTGTTTTAGTCATTTGACTGTAACCATGCTGGAGCACCGTATCGACATCTATATGTTTGTCTGTCTGTCTGCCAGCGTGTCTGTCTGTCTGCCTGTCTGCCTGTCTCTGTCTCTGCATTTATGTGCGTGTGTTAGTGTGGATGTGTGCGTAGGTGTGTATATGAATGCTGTGTGCGTCAGAGTGTGTATATCTGTGTGCGCGCGCACGCGTGCATCTGCATCTTCATGTCTTCATTGAAAAACCTGCGAATTTAGACATGTTTCAGGAAGATTATCGGAAATACGTATACAGATGATAACACGAACCCTCATGCAGGTTATGTATGCATGTATGCATGTATGGATGCTTGTGTGTATGTGTGTATGTGTGTGTTTATCTATCTATCTATC
>NC_068982.1:73098081-73098703 GCF_001194135.2 Octopus bimaculoides | reverse complement strand
TGTGTGTGTGTGTGTGTGTGTGTGTGTGTGTGTGTGTATAAAATTAGAAATATTGCATTTCTAAATCTCTCAGGGAGATTTATACAATAGCAGTACGATAACGTGATGGTTTGTTGTCAACTTAATGTGGCAATCCCAGGAAAGGGAAGAATGTTACTGCTATTTAGCCCCAGGAAAGGGAAGAATGTTACTGCTATTTAACCCCAGGAAACACCAGTTGGCTACGTGACACAAGCGTTCTGTGTTCTTAAGTTTTCAAACAGGGGAAATAAGTAACTCCACCCAGCAAAGCCAGCATCCAGAGACTAGTTTCAGAGGTATTGCTCTTCATCAGTCTTTTTATTTTACTTTAGAATTTATGGGAGGAACTGTCTTTGAAGACTCATATTGTCATTGAATGCTCAAAATGAGGAGTAGATAGACAGCCGACAACTGATGAAGTGTCGTTTCTCTGTGTTTAATTGTCTTGCTTTCCATTTTTTCTCTCGTTGTTTGCGTATTTAACTCGTTTGTTTACACAGTTGGTGACGTCCTGTACCCATATATGCAGGTATATATATATTATTTATATTATTATTATATATATGTATACACACACATATACATACATACAAACATACAT
>NC_068982.1:73096928-73097981 GCF_001194135.2 Octopus bimaculoides | reverse complement strand
ATAATAATAATAATAATAATAAAAATAATAATAATAATAATAATAATCATTAAAGAAAAGGAAGAAAATACTTGTAGACTAATAGATGTAAATGTTCCCATTGATAAAAATATAGTTGTAAAGGAATTTGACAAATTAAGTAAATATAAGGACTTGGAAATTGAAATACAAAAGATGCGGCATGTTAAAGCAAGAACTGTTCCTGTTATTGTAGGTGCCATAGATATGGTAAAAAAGGAGATGTCAGAAATATCTAGATAACATCGCAGGAGAACCATGTCTCAGAGAAATCCAAAAGATTGTGCTGACAAGTACTGCCCACATTCTTAGAAAAACCCTATCCATTTAAATGTCTGTGTTGTATTACATGAAGATATTTCGCTACTGCCCTCCACCCAAGATTTCAGTCGTACTTTAACAGCTCTTATCTTTCACTCGTCCTAGAACGCCAGGGGTGTCTCGGCAAGTGATTGTAACAAACATGCAGATTAAAAGTAAATAACAATAATGATAATAATTCTTTCTACTCTTTATGCACTGTTTATCTTGATATGAAGTCACTATTTCATGCACATATGGTTGTGATACATGTGCCTGGGGTATCCTTATCAGAAGGGGTAGTCATGATGGGTATATTGGGCTTCGTATATTTGCATCCCAGCGTCACTTTGATGGCCTACGGTGCTCTCTCAGTAATAACAACGATAACAATGATTTTAATTTTTGGTACAAGATCAGCTAGTAATTTTGAGGGGATGGGTGTTGGCACCGCGTCGCTTACGACGTCGAGGGTTCCAGTTGATCCGATCAACGGAACAGCCTGCTCGTGAAATTAACGTGCAAGTGGCTTAGTACTCCACAGACACGTGTACCCTTAACGTAGTTCTCGGGAATATTCAGCGTGACACAGTGTGACAAGGCTGACCCTTTGAATTACAGGCACAACAGAAACAGGAAGTAAGAGTGAGAGAAAGTCGTGGTGAAAGAGTACAGCAGGGTTCGCCACCATCCGCTGCCGGAGCCTCGTGGAGATTTTAGGTGTTTTCGCTCAAT
>NC_068982.1:73094184-73096207 GCF_001194135.2 Octopus bimaculoides | reverse complement strand
ACATATATATATATATATATACACGTATAAGAAGGGATGACCATTAAATAGACATCCAATATGCCAGAAAGAGATCATCAACGACCCAACCACAGAGAAAATAATGTTCTCTAGAAAAATTCAGCAAACACTGAATCCCAATTTTTTCTAGAGAACATTATTTTCTTTGTGGTTGGGTCGTTGATGATCACTTTCTAGCATATCGGATGTCCACTTAGTGGTCATCCCTCCTTATACGCATGTAATACAATTTTTCTGAATTTTCAGATTTTTTATATGCTAGGCCACTGGTCTAAAATTGATGTTAATTAAATTAATATTCAATTTATCACCCTCAGTATATAAATAAAAATTTAGGAGTGGCCGTGTGACAGGAAGCTTGCTTCCGAACCACATGGTTCCGGGACCAGGAATCGAAACCACAATCTTACGATCATTGAGTCCAATACCCTAACCACTAAGCCACGTGCCTCCACTTTCAATCCTTTCGGGGTCGATAAAATAAGATACCAGTCAATGGGATCGATGTAATCGACTAACTCCCTCCTGCAGTAAAAATAATTATCTGATCTTTCTTTTTATTGTGAAGTCGTGTGGCCTGTTGGTTAGGGGTATTACACTCGCGGTTTCGATTCCTAGACTGAGCACAGCGCTGCGTTACATGACATTTTGATCGTGAGCAAAACACTTCATTTCACGTTGCTCCAATCCACTCAACTAACAGTTCCAGCTGTGACGGATCATCGTCCCGTTCAGGGGTGCGGAAGAATGTTATAATCTCAATCACTTATACACCATGGAAACTGGATTAAACGCTGGCTTATGAGACCCAGAACTCATGACAGGTCTAAGTTCTTGATCCAGTGCTTTCCTCCTCCTCCTTCGCCTCCTCCTCCTACTACCTTTATACGATCTTCTTGCAGTAAAATTTCTGCCGGTAATTTAATGGTTTCTAAGAGCAAAGATACATGTTCAATATCTATAGAAATCGAAGGAAGATTTGTGGGATGCAGTACGAATCTGGGACCAAAAGGAGGAGGAGGATGAGGAGGAGGAGGAGAGAGAGAAAGAGTTGAAAAGAGAAGCGGACGTAAAACAAATAAAGAGAAAGAGAGAGAGAGAGGGAGGAAGAGAAAAATTAAGCGTGTATGTGGGCGCGCGCGCGTGCGTGTATGCTAGAGCGGGTAATTGATTCAATATATTGCTGTGAGCCTTATTATAAATGGAAGCTGATATGCAACGACTAAGCTGTGTAGAATTGACGGATGGAATGTAAGCAAAAACGTAAGCTATACTTCTTCGTATTAATCAAAGAAACTATGATTAATATTTCATGGCTATCGACAAGTTATCGATGCAATAGCATATTTTATTCAGTTTCAGAACACTTCATTGTGTTTTGATTTTGTCTTTTTCTATGTCTTTTATTGTTCTTCATAATCTAAATTCCATAATATATTAACATAAATTATAAAGCCAGAAGGAGGAATACAATTTTAGGAAACGAGAATAACGAAATTTTCGAGTGTCCTTGAAGGGAAAGTAAAGGAGCTTGGCTTAGTGGTTAGGGTGTTGCACACATAATTGCAAGATGGTAGTCTCAATTCTCTGACCAGGCGAAGCGTTGTATTGTGTTCTTGTGTAAAACACTTCATTTCACGTGCCTCCAGTCCACTCAGATGTAAATAAGTAACCCTCGCGACGAACTGGAGACCCATTCGAGGAGAACTATGTGATCTCGGTCATTTATATGCTATAGAAACAGGGGAAATGGCCCCATGATTCGTAGGACTTGAGACAGTACTTATTTGAAAGGGAAGATGGTTATTTAATTTTGAAGAATTAAAATGTGTGCTGATCTAGAAAGTTTTTAAAAATCCACAAATATAAATAAAAGCAAGGTAGTAAAAATGACAAAACAAAATTTATTGAATTCTAGTTTGATAATTCTCCTGAAATTTTTTTTTTGAACAAATTAAAACACAAGGAGATAATATTAATAATAATGATCTCATATTTTAGC
>NC_068982.1:73079057-73089041 GCF_001194135.2 Octopus bimaculoides | reverse complement strand
GAAGTGAAAGCACGTTATAAAAATAAAACTACTGAACAATAATAATAATAATAATAATAATCCTTTCTACAAGGCCTGAAATTTGGGGGGAGTGGGTAAGCTGATTACATCGACCCCAGTGTTCCACCGGTACTTAATTTATCGACCCCAAAAGAATGAAAGGTAAAGTCAACCCCGGTGGCATTTGAACCCAGAACGTGAAAACAGACGAAATACCGTCAAGCATTTCGCCCGGTGTGCTAACGATTCTGCCAGCTCGCCGCCTTGATGATAATAATGATAATAATAATAATAATCCCAGAATGAGATGTACTGGAAACAAGCACAGAAAAAGCTAAGCGTATGAAAATTCGCGCTAAAATTGCTACCTTAGATATTCTTATTGATAAATGAATGGCAAGAAGAACCTCTCAACGGCAAATACCCAAGGAGAGCTAATAATGCCGATGTTGACAAAGCCCTTACCCATCAATGGTTAGTGTCTTCTGGCTTAAAATCAGAGACAGAAGGGTTTATTATAACAGCCCAAGATCATTGTCTACCTACAAGGAGCTACCAGGCCAACATATTAAAGAACGGCAGTAGCCCAACATGTCGTATATGTAAACAACAAAATGAAACCATTGATTGTGTTGTCTCCATATGCAATCTTCTTGCGCCTACAGAGTATCTCAAAGGGGACGATAACGCAGCACAATATATTCACTGGGTAATTTGCAAGAACTTGGACTTGCCCCATGATAAAATCTGGTGGGAACACAAACTACCTCCAGTGCTTGAAAATGACCACAACTCACTCCTCTGGAACTTCACCGTTCAAACTGACAGAAAGATAGATGCGAATAGGCCAATTTTGTCTGAGGTCTTTCAATATAATGATGCTGAACGACTTCAAACAAAAATCATGCCTTCTCATCGATATCACTGTCCCAATCAACATAAATGTGTCTTTCAAGACCTACCAAAAACTGAGCAAGTATAAAGATCTTGAAATAAAAATTGGCAAAATGTTGAACCTCAAGATTAAAACAATGCCTGGTGTCATAGGTCCCCTACGAGTGATAGCAAAAGGAGCTGACTGCTACCTAGCTAAGATACCAGGAAATCCAAAAATGGCAGAAATTCAAAAAATAGTGCTCATGGGAACTGCCCATATCCTACGTAATATACTATGTAATTCCAAATTTTAAGACAAACTTATTTTCTGATGTTTTCTTAGACATTCTCTAGAATAATTCTTTGTGCAAAACCAAATATGTGGCACCCTAGTCATAGCACCTACTTGAACTTCTAACTTGTCTCTTTAGGTCACTGGATGAGACTTGGAGTCATCTTGTACAAAAACAAAGCAAAAGCCAAATATATAATAGTAATAATAATAATAATAATAATAATAATAATAATAATAATAATCCTTTGGAACTTCCCAATACAAATAGACAGAAAAACTGACTGCAATCGACCAGACGTTGTAATCAAGGACTACAACAGAGGAACTTGTCTGTTAATAAATATGTCTGAGCCACAAGATCAAAATGTCTCAAGAAAGGAATACGAAAAGCTTTCTCACTATAAAGATCTGCAAATTGAAATCATAAGAATGTAGAAGCTTAGTACTACGATAATACCAGTAGTAATTGGTGCATTGGAAATGATAAAGAAGGGAGCTGAGAAGTATATAAAGCAACTCCCTGGTAACTCCAATCTCCGTGAATTACGAATGATAACCTTGATGGGTACATTCCATATACTACGAAAGCACTCTCCATCTAAAATGGAATAAATGTGGTGATAATTTTAGCATGCATACAAAACAAAAGTGCCCTTGCTACTCTTGGCCTCCGGAGGATGCCCGGTACTAAGGCAGCTGAAATAAAGTTATAATGAAAGGAAACCATAAATGATAATAATAGTAACAAGAAAAATAATGACAGGATTTAGGATGCACCACCCAAAATCTGACATAGAAAAGATGCACCACCCAAAATCTGACATACAATGTATCGAACGTGGTAGAGGCCTTATACAGCTAGAAAAATTATAACAAAATAAGCATAGGACGACAAAAATGCCTTCTTCAGAAGCAAGGAAAACTTATACAAATAGCCACAAACCACGAACAAAACAAAAAACTCATTTCAGTCTTTAAGGAAGCTGACGAATACAAAAAAGAAGTCATAGTACCTAACAACTATGAAGAAAAAGAATAAACAACAAAAGCTGTAAAACAACTGAAATCCAAATTAAAACTAACTGCAACGGATCATGATAAAACGATCGCAAGAAAAGCTCTTTCGCGGCAAATATTGAGTTAAAATAAACAGAAAAGAAATAGACAAAGCAAAATCCCAACAATGGCTAAAGAAACTCAGGAGTCAAAGCACAGACTGAAGGAATTTTAATTGCAGCAGAAGATCAAAGCCTTGCCACCAGAATTTACCAAAAACATGCAATGAAAAGAAATACAAGTAACTGAGAATATGTGGAGATGGAGAAGAAACAATAAATCATATTGTCTCTGGCTGCCCAGTCCTGGCTAGGAAAGAATATATTCACAGACACGACAGAGTTGGGACTTATATACACTGGAAGCTATGCCAACACTATGGAATAACAACAAAAAACAAAGGATGGTATAGGCACACGCCAGAAAAGGTCACAGAAAGTGAGAAAGCAACCATTCTCTGGAATATGCCAATACACACAGATAGAGAAATTAAGGCCAATAAGCCGGATATAGTTGTCAGAGATCATCAAGAAAAATGTGCTTTCTAATTGATGTATCAATATCAACAGATGACAATGTTTCTGTAAAAGAAATGGAGAAACTTTCAAAATACAAAGATCTGGAAATAGAGGTAACTCGAATGTGGAGTCTAAAAACAGAAACAATTTCTATCATAGTAGGCGCATTAGGTATGATAAAAAAAATATTCAGTCAAATACATAACAAAAACACCAGGACTAACAAGTAGATATAACATACTGAAAATGGCACTACTATGTACCGCACTCATCCTACGTAAAACACTTTCAATACAGTAAAAATAAGAGCATCACAACAAACCACAGTACATACCCAAGGCAGACAGAGCTACGCTCGGTAGTGCATGTGATAAAAATAAGACTGCTTAATAATAATAATAATAATAATAATAATAATAATAATAATAATAATAATAATAATAATAATAATAATAATGGGCTACAGCAAATATTCTGCTCAATACCATAGATTTGCTTGTCACTTGTTTGACCATAACCAGTTGAGCATGTCCCATTGTGGCTGACGATATGTGCATCTCTGATTACGATAAGTAGTAGTGGAGGAGCATCATAGTAATGTGTCTAGAGGAATTCTTTGGGTTTCGGATAATTCACCTCCGAAAACATGGATGTTTCGTTCAACATCCTTAAACAACCCTTATTAGTGGACCTTTTGAGCGGGATGGCTACTCGACCTTAAGAAAATTCTAACTGGGCCCCACCTGTCTCAGTAGTAGTAATGATAATAATAATCCTTTCAACTGTAGGCACAAGGCCTGAAATTTTGGGGGAGGGGTGAGTCGATCACATCGATCCCATTACTTCACTGGTATTTAATTCATCGACCCCGAAATGATGAAAGGCAAAGTCGACCGCGGCGGAATTTGAACTCATGAAATATTTATAAATTTTGAACTGATATTATTGAGCTATCTCCATAAAGAATATAGTATTGTGATATCAATAATAAAAAGAATAGGGGTGTCTACATTTTACATGATTTTACATAATTACAGTTCTCTGAGTAAATATGATATACTTCATATGTGCATTTATTCTAAGATCAATAAACGGCTGCTGCAGATTCTGATAAACTTGAGGCTGGAGATACCCAGAAATTTTTAATCTATTATAATACATCCGAAGCATATTTTGAGAAATGAAAAATTCAGATTATATCAAATATACAATTTTGGATTTTCGGTTTATCGTTTTAATGTCGCTTTTTCCAGAAGACTTCATATTAGAAATTACCATATCGTGGTTATGAATGCTGTAGTATATGTACCACCACCAATAAATTCGCTTTGCTGAAAGTAATGTTGGGTTCTTTTCTGTCATAAACAACAAGGCATGTAGTTTTAAGTTATCTATTGAGAATTTACGGCTCAAATAAATGTTTAAGATCAGAGCAAATCCGATTACCTTTTGTTTTATTTTATTTATTTAATTTTTTGTTGTTAGAATAAAGAATTTATTTTTGTACAATGATAACATTGTCATCCTACATTTTCCATGTAACAGAAAAAGTCCCGGTGAAAGAGATATGAGGCAATCACCAACGGTTAGTTGAGCAACATCAACGAATGGACAGAGAAAAGATATGGGAAAATGTGAGGTTTGCTGATGATTAGGGAAAATTTGCTGTATTTACAAGCGAACTATTCAAACCACAGATCCACACAACTGTTGATAGCATCAATATAGAAGAAATAGATGTAATATGGATCATTGATGAAATGAGCTCAAAATCAGTCTCAGGCCCTGATGAATTCCCAGAAATCCTCCCACAGAAAAGCAGAGGGGCTTTGGCAAGGCCACTTCAGAGTGTCTTCCGGAGCTTCCTCGCAACTGGGAGACTTCCCAAAAGTTAAAAGAAGGCATAATATATCCTATCAATAAGGGAGGTAGCAGAGCAGATACTAAAAATTATAAACTTGTCTCTCTAGCCTCCTATGTTAGCAAAGTCATGGAACGTATTGTCAGGAAGAGGCTCATTGCGTTCCTTGAAAATAATGACTTGCTTCCTGGTACCCAGCATGGCTTCCGCTCGAGAGGAAGCTGCTTTACACAGCTACTGCAGCAATATGACTGGGTGTTGAAACAATTAATGAATCGCCCAAACGTAGATGTGATGTATCTCAACTTTGCAAAGACCTTTGGTGGAGTTGATCATGGGATAATACGTCACAAGCTACGGAGACACAGCATAACCAGGAAACTTGGAGAGTGGTTACATGACTTCTTAAAAGACTGAAGTCAGGCTGTGGCAGCTAATGGAGCCCTCTCCAAGGAGACAGTGATAGAGAATGGAGTGCCTTGGGGAGCTGCATTGGGGCCGCTGCTGTTCATGGTGGCTCTTTCAGACATGCCATCAGTTACACAGACAGCTTCACTTGCTAGCTATGCAGAGGATACAAAAGTAGTACAAGCAGTCAAGGAACCTTCTGATGCTAATCTTCTACGGGAAGACATAGATGCCATATGTACATGGTCTGAGGAAAACAACATATAATTTAATGCAGGCAAATTCCATGTCCTCCGCTACCAGCTAATTGGTATTCAGAAGCTACAGCAAGGATACTTTGGACCAAAAGGAGCGGCCATCCCGGAATCACATACAGTACGTGATCTCGGGATTGATGTGAGCAACGATACCTCCTTTCACATGCATATCGCCAGGATGGTGGCGGTGTGCAGGTGGGTGGCCGGATGGATTCTGGAAGCCTTCAGAACAGGGGACTAGAAGATTGTGCTGGTTCTATGGTGGACATTTGTCCTCAGCCATCTGGACGGCTGCTCTCAACTGTGGTCACCCTGCAGTGTCAGATTAACAGCATAACTTGAGGCAGTTCAGCGATGTTACACAAGGAAGACTGCATCAATGGAACAACTGAACTACTGGGAGAGACTAAAAGAGCTACGACTCTACTCCCTGGAGCGACGACGGGAGAGGTATGCAGTGATATATGTATGGAGGATCCTGGAGGGGCTGGTACCAAACTTTGAAATCGAGAGCTATAACAGATCCCGAACTGGACGTTACCGCACTGTTCCAGAGGTCCCAGCTGTCCCGTCTGGAGTGGGACTATGTACTGCAATAGCTTCATCCGTATGAAATCGACTTCCTCGTAAACCATCTTTGAGCAGTCCAAAGATATGACAGTCAGGAGGGGCGAGATCTGGGCAGTAGGCAGGGTGTTCTAGTACCTCAAAACCCAATTGGTTAATGGCTTCAACAGTCTGGGCGACTTTGTGTAGGCGTGCATTGTCATGCAACAACAAAACTTTCTTCAAAAATAGGCTTCGGCGTGTGGTGCGAATTACTGAGTTCAGTTTGTTGGCCAGTAAACCACTGTATATTGCACTGTTAATCGTACACCCCTTTTCCAGGTAGTCTTCTAGTGTAGGCCCTTTTGAGTCCTGAAAAAGGGTTAGCATCGTCTTTCCGCAGAAGACTGAATCTTGAAAATTTTTTGTCGCTGGCGAGCCAGGATGTTTCCACTCCATACTCTTTCTCTTGGATCCTACCTCATAATGATAGACCCACGTCTCATCTTCTGCTCAAAAAATATTCGCCCTCATTGTTGCAGCGATCGAGTAAATGTCGGTAGACCTCAAGACGCTTGCATTTACGCTCTGCAGTAAGCTCTCTTGGCACCGACTTCATGGAAGCCGAGCTCATTGTGGATGATTTGATAAGCAGAACCATGACTAATCTGCAGAGAGCGAGCTACCTCATCGATGATAACTCGCTGGTTCACCCTTACAATCTCTCGAGCTTGCTGAATCTTTTCGTCAGTGGTGGTGGTTGACGGGCATCCTGCTCCCTCTTCGAGTGTCACGCTTGCCCGGCCACATTTAAACTTCTCGATCCACTCATACACACTTCTACGCGGTAGTGCTCTGACCCTGTATTGTATATTAAAAAAAAGCCTTCGATGAATTTCATCACCGGACACACCTTCCGACCAGAGAAATCGGATCACTGCTCTTTGTTTTTCTTTGGTGCACATTGCTAGTAGGGCAGCCATGCTTACACTGTAAAGCCAGAAAGAAAAATGGCGCGATCAGGCTCAAACTTCGATTGCGTGACCACAATAGTACCAACTATAAGCACACATGCGCAGAAGGCAGTGTGACGATAGTAAAGATATGTTATGGCGAAAGTGCGGATAAGTTTTGACTTCTCCGCACTGTCTGTGTGTATATATATATGTATATGTTTCTGAATTTGTGTTGCAAGAATCCTGATGTGAAACCGTGCGTTGAAACAGATATTGTTATATTTCGGGACGGTCATTTTTTTTTTTATTTGTTGCCAAATAAACACACGCACTATATATTCGTTCTTCATTCGTTTATTACTGTAATTATTTTATCTTGTGTCCGGAAATCTTTCGTCACACATCTGTGACCCCTTCTGCGTCACAGAACCTTTCCGTCCACGTGTGTCCTCCTACCCTGTTTAGTCCATTCTGAAGGACAGAATGGATTAAGCGGAGTGTACACACGCACACACACACACACGCACACACACACAAACACACACACACACACACACACACACACACACACACACACACACAGTAAAAGTGAAAGATATATCAATATACAGTATACATGGTCACGAGTTTGTGTGTGTGTGTGTGTGTGTGCATGTGCGCGTGCGCGGGTGTGTGCGTACGTGCTTCCAAAGCTTCTGACATTTGCCAAAAATTTCAAGGTATATCAGGCATTTTATTATTTATAGCGACAAGAATATGAAATCTATGAGATCTTGATTAGTTTTGACTGGGTCGTGTTGACCCAGCGTAGTCTGTGACAGGTATCAGGTGAACGGAAAAGGACATATGTCAAGAAAAGAAAACGTTACACTTTGGATTTGTGTGGAAACAGCATATATAACGACAAACATTTATATAAGATCACAAACTAAAATACACTTCTATATATATACTGAATATACCATGTGTATACGTACGTATATGCATATCTATGTGTATGTATGCATATATGTATATATATGTACATAGCTATCTATCTATCTATCAATCTATCTATCTATCTACCTATCTATCTATCTATCTATCTATCTATCTATCTATCTATCTATCTATCTATCTCTCTCTCTCTCTCTCCCTCTCTCCCTCTCTCCCTCTCTCTCTCTCTCTATATATATATACACTCACACATAAAAGACCATATCACTCTCTCGTTCCATATTTCTTTTCTTCTTTACCTTTTTCTTTTTCTCCCTCCAACTCCTGCTCCTCCTCTTCACCCATCACTTTCTATCTTTTATCTTGCTTTTTTTCGTGTGTATACATGTCTGCGTGCGCGTGCGCTGGTGCGTGAGTGTGTGTATGTGTGTGTATGTGTGTGTATGTGTGTGTGTGTGTGTGTGTGTGTGTGTGTGTGTGTGTGTGTGTGTGTGTGTGTGTGTGTGTGTGTGTGTGTGTGTGTGTGTGTGTGAGTGTGAGTGTGTGTGTATGTGTCTGTGTGTATGTGTGTGTCTGTGTATGTGTAAATGCGAGTGTTTGTGTTTTTTATTTGTTGAATCTGGGAGAAGGGATAGCGTCCATGATTTTTGCACGCCTTCTGGGATCAGCGAGGTGGATGGTGTTAATGTTCCGTTTAAACATTTTAAACTGCCGCAGGTAAACTCGCAGGAATGAAATGAGCAGGGAAGAGATTCCAGCGGGAGAGTTTGCGTAGAAAGGACTGGGATAATTATAGGTGTGGGATAGAGTTCGAATGCAACAAGGGTGACGAGAAGTAAATGGATGAGTCGGTCTGGGGTGCCTGAGTGATGGAGAAATGAGACTAGCAGTTATAAGGAACAGAGGTCATTATAGCAGGGAGAGAAAAGACAAAGAGAAAAGAAAGCATGGCTGTGGACCAGAAATTGGACTGCTTCGCAATAACGTTGTTCCAAATATTAGAATAGTACTTGATGGTGGACTTCACTTGAGCCTTGTAGAGTTGGAGTCTAAACTATCTTCTGTCTTTGAAGAGAAGAGTTAGTCACGGAGTTGTTCTGTTACGCATGTGCTGCTTTCATCAAGAGAGACCTTCGGCGATAGTGAGGTCTAACAGTTGGACTAAAAGTGAGGGTTCTGGTTGAGTACCAGCAATGTTTAAAGAGGGTGGTTGCTACGGTAATTTTCCTTATATGAGTAGTACTTGTGAGCTTTTATTTTTTTTCACCGTTAAAAGAGACAAGGTTGGCCTGGAGAAAACTCTCGAGGTATTCGTCTATGGAATCAATGCAGGCTTAGTGTGAGGTGTATCGCTTGCGTGTGGCTAATGCATGGTTGGGGACGTTAGGGAACACTGAAAGGTCGTGCCATCTACGTAAGAATGGTCATTGTTGGATGCGGCGGCAAATAGGCCATTGATGTATAGATGAAAGAAAGCAGAAGATATAACCAAACACAGGGAAATTCCAGAGTTGATTGAGCTGGGACAGAAAAAAGCTCCGACAACACCTGCTGCAATAGTTAACTCTTATAAAAAGTAATCGATCCCAGCGATGAGGGATAGGTGAAGTCCGTAGGCAGAAAGCTTTGACTGAAAATTTACTTAACAGGCATGGTGGAAGGCTCTGCTGATGCCGAAGGCAAAGACATTGCCTTCGCTGAACTTCTCTAAAGTGAGAGCGCACTAATGGGTGACATACACATATACATACATATCTACACACATACACATATACATACATATCTACACACATGTATAAACAGTAATGAAACATACATGTTTGTGTTCTATTATGACACGCACACACATGCGCACAATACGCACACAAACACATTTATAGAGATAATGATACGTATCAACAAATAAAACCGCTTGGGTTTAATATACAAAATATACATAGATATATACATGTAAACAGAGAGAAAACAAAGGCTGAAAATATTCAGACAATGAGCGTTCATGTATAAATATGTAGATATTTATATATTAACAGAGCAGACTTATACAGAGTACAAAGACACGAGAAATTAAGGGAAGAATGTATATTACAGGTCCGAGCTAACCCAAGCGGTTTATTTGTTTATTTGTATCATTATCTCTATATCTGCTCGCCTGGATTTTTCTTATAGCCACTCTTGACCTCGCGGACTTAGTCCTTGATAAAGATATCGGAGTAAAAGTTCAAACCATTTGAGCGCAGCTGTCTCCTATATTGCACATGCATGTATATATATA
>NC_068982.1:73076934-73078989 GCF_001194135.2 Octopus bimaculoides | reverse complement strand
TGTGTGTGTGTGTGTGTGTGTGTGTGTGTGTGTGTGTGTGTATATGTATGCGTGTGTGTGTTCAGTTATTAGATATGCGAATGTTATAGGATTATTCATGAGCACTGGAAGTAGATTATGAAGAGTATGTTGGAGATAAATTTAAAGTGAAGGCTATTAATTAATATATTTGCATACCTAATGTATGACATTAATTTACTGAATATTTTCCCCGTTTAAGTATAAATCACTGCTTTCTTGTTTTAAATTTCCCCCAATTCCTATGTTGAGAACGATTTAATACAATGGTTCTCAAACATTTTTTTCTTCTAGCGTACCTTTGCGTCATGTCAGACAGTTTCGGCGAATCTCTTGTGAAGAAAATATTGTGAAACAATGGAATATTACAGAACATGCAAGAATGGATAGATATCCTTTTGCTGATACTAAAGGTACGAACATCTGAAACAATCCTCGTCATAGTACTAAAATACCAGAACAAGTATTATTAGGGTACCTTTACTACTCCTTGCAGCACCAAACCAAAACACCAAAGCCACAAACGCAAAAGCTACTACGACAGCCACCACCACCACCACCATCACTACCATCTCCACCAATTCTAAAACAGTAATCGAAAAGTTGAATGACAAGCAACCATATGTTTAGGTAAACTTCTATATCTTAATGAAAGCCTTGACAATTCAATTTATTTCTAAGACTTCTCTTTTTGTATTCTTGTCTCGCTTCTATTTCCTTTCTCTTTTTCTTTGTTTTTGTTTTCACTTTTATCATTTTTCTATGCTTCTGTTTTTTCCCCTTCTGTCATTCATTCGTTCGTTCTTTGATTCTTTTATATTATTCCTTTCTTTTATTCTTTTCTTTTTCATTACTGCCTACCTTTTTTTTTTACATTCTTGAAATTGAATTTTCACTTCATCTTTCACAAAAAAAAAAAGATCGTATAAATCTTATCCCAGTAACGTTAATATCTTGTGAAATATCTGTATATAAAGAACGCATAACCTCCCTCTCTCTCCCCGCTTCTCTCTCTCTCTGTATCTCGATAGGAAGCTATATTATATATTCACTCATTTTCTATTACAAATAAAAATTCATACACACTCGTATATATGCATGCATTGTCTTGGTTTACATAGTTGGAAGACTATGTATATAAGATGAATAACTTCATCGTGTATCAGGGTACTACAACTGAAACAAATCGACAATGATGCGTCATACATCGGCTTAGAAAATTCATTTAAAGGTCGACTTTGCCAGTATAAGGTCTCTCTGCTATCATCACGACCACTGCATGACTCTCGAAGTACGTTTGACAGAATAAGGAAAAGGTTGAGTGTGCTGATATTGTTCGGCTCCCCTTTAACAGAACCACCCCATGTAACAATAATCCCAAATGTTATCATTTTTGCTTAACAGAAAAAATATCATATAATAAAACCACACCTATATCAAACAGGAAGGTAGAACTATTATCGATTTTGTCTTTAATTTCAACAACTACGAAAATCTCCCGTTGAAGATTCTGAAATTTCTCTCTCTCTTTCTCTTTATCTCTCTTTCTGTGTGTGTGTGCATCTATCTATCTATCTATCTATCTATCTATCTATCTATCTATCTATCTATCTATCTATCTATTTTTCTCCTTTTCTCCTAGTTTTTCTTTTTTCTCTTCTATTTTCTTCTCTTCTGTTTATTCCATATCCTTTCAAAATTTCTCCCAGACGTAACCTATTACAATACATCTTGGCCTAAGGGCTCTTAATGCTTGTCTTCGTCGATTGTTTATTCTGTACGTCCACTCTGTCGTTGTTCGTTCGTTCAAAGCTCTAACTCTCCACAAATTTTATATTTTTAAAATTTCTGGTTGCTGCTGTTTTATGTTTTCCTATCTTGTCGTTGAAAGCTCGAAATAGAGAGTGATTAACAGTCGACAACTGAGGCGGGGTTAGACTTCTTTTGGTAATTGTCTCATACTTGTCTCTCATTATGTCTTTACGTATTTTTCACTCGTTGGTGATGTCCTGTACTTGTTTATATATATATATATAT
>NC_068982.1:73073557-73075295 GCF_001194135.2 Octopus bimaculoides | reverse complement strand
TATACAATAATGCCTCACGCTTAGAGGGACTCCATAAGTCAAAACTGAGGCATTATTGTATAGTAATGGTTTTTTTTTCTTATGAGGTTTTTTCACGCTAACTACTTGATAAATTCTTATAAAGTTTTATCCTAAAATTATATATATATATATATATATGCGACGGGCTTTTTTCAGTTTCCCTCTACCAAATCCACTCACAAGGCTTTGGTCGGCCAGAGGCTATAGTAGAAGACACTTGCCCAATGTGCCACGTAGTGTGATTGAACCCGGAACCAAGTGATTGGAAATAAAGCTTCTTGCCACACAGCTACGCCTGCACCTAAGCATATTGTTTTTTTTTTTCGGATAATATTTATTGTATAGTTTCTGTAATGTTTAGTAACGTAGATTGCGTTGTTCCTCAAACTATTTAGAATGTATACCTGTACACATATGTGAGCTCTACTATTAGGATACTGCAAATGTAATCACAAGATTTACGGTTTCAAAGGATAAGCAGATTATACATGAACTATTAATATTTTCTATCCGTTAGGATGTAACTAATCCTGCTACCAAGATCCTTACACTGGGAATGGATGAAGATAATGCTGAGGAACGGATGAACGTAGTGTAACTTACGTACATCGTTATACTCACTCGGAGATTAAATGGGTTGCTGTTAATTGTGAACAAACAAAGTAACGAAGAAGAAAACAGTGATGAATATGAAGAAGAAGTAGCAGCAGAAAGAATCTCCATTGATATATTATCTCTGTTGACAGGAAAAGTGCTAAAAGGTCTAGAACAATGAAGTTTTATAACTGAACAAGAAATATTGAACGCTTACATGCTGCAGGATAAATTAATCAAAGAAAGACCAAATTATATGAAACAGCTTAGCTTCGAAGATATATTTTCATTGAAATGAGAATAATAAATAGGATTATATATACGTTTGTGTGTGTATACATATACATACATGTATACATAAATACACACACACACACACACACACACACACACATACACTCATACACACATGGACATACATACAGGCACACACATATATACATGTGTGTGTGTATGTGTATTTTTGTATGTGTATGTGTGTGTGTATGTGTGTATGTGTGTGTGTGTGTAACGGTACTGTCGTAATATTGTGTTTTAGCTTCAATTGAAAATAATAGAACTTTTTTCATTGTTTCCATAATGTGGCTTCATAGTTATGTGTATTTAAAGTTATTGGAGCTCCAGTTGTTGTACTGGCTCTAATCTATTTCCTTTGTACTATGCAACATACGAGTCGACATTTCAAAATTCAGTGTCATCCGTCTTTATTCATCCAGATGTGCTGCTGCCGCTATTAAATGTTCCTGAAGAAGGTATGTCAAATTCTTCTGCCAGTGCTTAATTTCGGTTACCGTCCAAGATGGTATTTATGTCATACTCACCTGCTTCGCTTCCTGATACACTTACAAATTCCAGCTTTTCACTTTGGAAGCGGTTATGATGAACTTACCCTATCAGAACTTACCTTGCAACCTAGTTATCATTCAACATGCCACCATCTATACCAGAAAACACAAACTTTTCAGAAATTATATGAAGCAAAGACGAACTCAATTGTACCACAGTCTCATGAAGGTTAGCAAGCCGAAAATTTGAAGTCATTGTCACCATTATTCTTGTAAATTTATAATGTGTGTGTGTGTGTGTGTGAGTGCACGCGCGCATATATATATATATATATATA
>NC_068982.1:73066887-73072843 GCF_001194135.2 Octopus bimaculoides | reverse complement strand
TGTCTTCTACTATAGCCTCGGGCTGACCAAAGCCTTGTGAGTGGATTTGGTAGACGGAAACTGAAAGAAGCCCGTCGTATATATGTATATATATACATATGTATATGTGTGTATGTTTGTGTGTCTGTGTTTGTCCCCCCAACATCGCTTGACAACCGATGCTGATGCGTTTACGTCCCCGTAACTTAGCGGTTCGGCAAAATAGACCGATAGAATAAGTACTAGGCTTCCAAAGAATAAGTCCTGGGGTCGATTTACTCGACTAAAGGCGGTGCTCCAGCATGGCCGCAGTCAAATAACTGAAACAAGTAAAAGAGTACACACGAAGGCACTACATTAGCACCTACTCGTACATTGCTAAAAATCGAAATAAAAAATACTTCTGTACGATAAAATAGTCACAAATCTACTATAGGCATGGTAGAAAAAATTCCAGTGAACGTCTTACCTCTGTTAAGTCAGCACAATCATTCGTTTGTTTAAATAGTGTTTGGTCACTTCAAACGAACTTTTGCGGGCATAGTAGGGGAAAATTTTAGTAATAGTAAGCTGGAAGACTTTGGCTGAAGAAAAACAGGCACCTAATGGGCGCTAATTTCGAAACCGGTTCCAAGTTGACCAGTATTGCTTGTGCAGACCTAGCAGAGGTAAGACGTTTTTAATGTTGACTGGAATTGTTTCCTACTATGCCTGTGACTTGTGACTTTTCTATCGTAGAAGTATTTTTGACTTCTATTTTTAACGATGGAAGTGCTCATGTGTACACACACACACGCACGCACGCACACACACACACACACACACACACACACACACACACACACACACACATACACACACACACACGCACACACACGCACACACACACACACACACTCACGCACACACATATACATATCTTATACTGTATGTATATATATTTTATTAATTTGCCTGATCGGCTGATAATTCGCTTGGCCACACGTGATGGTATTTTAATAATACCATCGCTTCATATATATATATGTATATATATATATATATATATATAAAGCAAATAAGTAACAAGGATGTCCAGGCATTATTGCATTACGGCCGTTTCAGGCGGTTCCATTTAATCGATCAATGCAAGCATTATATCAATTTGAAATACACCGCCTTCCTCTCTCACCTAGGTCGTCCCATAGGACGCCCAAAGCATATATAATAGTAAGGGTCAATAGAAATTAATTACCCGACAAATACTGGAGTCGATATAATAGTTTAGCCGCCAACTCACTCAAATGTTATGGCCTTTCGCTTGTGTTAAAAACAATTAATATTGCTAACAAACGCAGCAACGGTATATGTCCCTAGAAGCAGTGAATATTACTAACAAACGCAGCAACGGTATATGTCTCTAGAAGCAGTTAACAAACGTAGCAACGGTATATGTCCTTAGAAGCAGTGAATATTACTAACAAACGTAGCAACGATATATGTTCTTAGAAGCAGTGAATATTGCTGACAAACGTAGCAACGGTAAATGTCCTTAGAAGGAGTCAATATTACTAACAAACTTAACTATGTTATATGTCCGTTAGAAATAGTCAATATTTGCTAACAAACGCAGCAACGGTATATGTCATACATACGGAAACTCAACTGAAATGACTTGACTTGTCAAATGTTGCGAATCTGATACAAAATAAGCTAGATTAATTCCTGCTTTATTTTTTCTTCTAAATTTATCGCATTTAATTTTTTAGTACATGACAGATATTGAGCAATCTTCTCAAACTATTTCATTTATTACTTCATATAAATAAACACATCAAGAACTTTCTCAATATGTCAAAAGAAGAAAATGGTATGTTATTTTTTCTGTTTGATATAGTAACTTTTATTTTACTTTGTTTCTAAAAATCGGAATGACAGAAATCTTTCATTGTTAAAATATGAATTTCGTCATCTTAAATAAACAAGATTTTTCTTTTTCTTTTTTTTTTTTTTTTTTTTTTGCTTTGCTCTTGCAAGTGAAGTAAGAAGTGCGAAAATAGTCTGGATGCTAAGTTTTTCTACGATCTGTGAGAATGTAGGTGGCCAAATCAATATCCAACAGGTTGACACTTACCGTACTCTTTCACCGAATCTGGATTGCGTCTGTTACCAAGACGCTCAACTCTCAAAAAAGCATACTTCAACTTACAGAAACTAAGTTCTTTTTGGATGAAGGTTTTAATCGATACCATCGATCTCAGTACTTGACTAGCAATTTATTTATTGACTCTGAAAAAATGAGTGACAAAGCTTACCTAAATGAGATTTGAATAAAGAATGTAAAGATTTGGAACAATTACTGCAAAGCGTTTTTCCAACGATCTAATCACTCTGTCAGCTTGCAATCTTCAAATAATAGTTCAAATTTTGGTACAAAGCCAGAAATTTTAAGAGAGAGGGAAAGTCGGTTACATCAAACCTAGGGTTTGATTGGTACTTATTTAATCGTCCACTAAAGGCTGTAAGGTAAAGTCGACCTCGGCAGAATTTGAAAATTTGAACTCGGAATGTAGAGTCGAAAGAAATGCTGCTAAGCATTTTGTACGATGCGCTAATGATTCTGTTAGCTTGTTATCATTAAATGATGGTTTTTAATTTAGGCACGGCTTTGAGAGACGGATGTTAGTTAACTACATCGACCTCCGATGAGAAGTTTCAACAAAACCAACCCACACTATACTTTATGGACCTCAGTTAGCAGGCAACAGGGACAGCTCCACTTACAGTCTCTTTCCTAAATGCAAGTGGTTGGGCTTCAGTTTGGATCCCCCCCGACAAGCTTGAAGCTATGAAAACAGTTCAAAGTGCAAAAGCATCGCAGTGCCCGGGGTAGTGGCGCACTGAGAGTGGCTGCTGACCGATCTAGCTTGTGTAGTTCGACAACCTCGTGCGTTGCCCGACGTGGTAGCACTTAAGTCGGTCGAAGTAGATACTTGACTTAATTTTATTACTTTATTTTATCGACCGCGGAGGAATGAAAGATAAAAGTTGGGCTCGTGAGACTTGATCTCAGTACGCAAAGAGCTATTGCTTTATGATATTGAGAATAATGTTCATTGAAGAAGAAAGACATTAGATTAGTGCAAAATATAGTACTGTGCTGTACTAAATGTTGTTCAATGTTTAGTTCCGAGTCAATGTTTAGTTCAATTTCCGCCGGTGTCGACTTTCCCTTTCATCCCTCTCGGGTAGATGAAATAAGTTACATCCATGCACTGGAGTTGATTCAAACGATTATATCCGGCGTTTCTACAAATGTGTAGCCTTTTGCCAATGTAAGGAATCAATATAGCAGATTAAAGAAGTCAGATTCTACAGAAGATTTAAAGATTTACCTCGCATATGAAAGAATCTCATGTCAGAATATAGTGAAATTATATCCCTAAACTATATATATATATATATATATATAGATAGATAGATAGATAGATAGATATAGATATAGATATATATATATTTATGTATATATAATATATTATAATATATATATGTATGCATATATGTATGTATACATACATACATATACATATATATACATACATACATACATACATACATACATATATATATATATGTGTGTGTGTGTGTGTGTATATATATATGTATGTGTATATATATATATATATATATATATATATATATATCTACGTTTCTAATTTCAATAGAACGTTATAGATGCAGATCAATAGAAGCGTCCATGTTATTCATCATAGCAAAATTTCCCTTTTAGTCTGCCCATGTTTTATTCGATGTATATTGAGGTGGGGGTCTGTTCGTTTCCTGTAAGGGTAAAATCATCCAAGATGTGTAGTTGTTGTAGTAGTAGTAGTAGTAGTAGTAATAGTAGTATTAGTAGTAGTAGGAGGAGGAGGTGGAGTAGTGGTGATGGTGGTGGGGGTGGGGGTGGTAGTGGTGGTGTGAAAGTAACCGTTAAATACATGCTGTTTGTACGAAGAGAAAGGGAGAGGCAGCGAGATATGAAATTGCATTGAAATGTTGGAGAGATAAGAGGAATATTCGACTTAGAGAATGAGTGAAAAGGTGACAAACAAGCGAAAGTTGGAGTGTATAAATAAAGAGATATGATGAAAGAAAGAGAGCAAGTGAGAAATATGTGGAAAATCAGTGGCGAAATGGTGAAAGTTGTAGTGGAGGTGGTGTTTGTGGTGGTAAAGGGGCGATGCTTTGAGGAGTTCGAATCAAAAAGGCAGAAACGGTTGGTGTACTTAATCGACTGAATATTGTATTTGTATTGATAAGAGAGAGAGAGAGAGAGAGAGAGAGAGAGAGAGAGAGAGAGAGAGAGAGAGAGAGAGAGAGAGAGAGAGAGAGAGAGAGAGAGAGAAATACAAAGATTGAGGTTGAAAGAGAGGGGTGAGAGATAGAGAGTGCATGTGTGTGTGAGTGTGTGTGAGTGCGTGCGTACGTGCGTGCGTGCGTGTATCTAGTGTAGTGTAGTGTTGTTCAAGTCAGCCCCGATGTAACATGGTCGATAATCAAAGAGCTATGACCATTCTAACTCTTATTCAGGAAATGTATCAAAGACTTTATGCACTTCCTTTTCTAAGAAAGTAGGGTGTAGCTTGAAGGAGGTATGATTACTATTTCTAGCAGTCTGTGTGACCACATAGAGGCTTTCTTGTTGGTTCGTGTCTAATGTGGTACAGTATAGCCAACCGTCTCCCGCGGGCGAGTACGGTGACGTCATGCCTTTATCAGTGTCATCAGATCACTGCATTGTTATTTCGTCGTTACTTTGTTACGTTACTATCACCTAAGCAATCCTGTGGTCTCTCCATGTCGCCAACAAAGACGAAGTATAGTTGCATTCTTGTGGACTCAAAAGACCAAATAATGTAATATAAGAAAATAAAAGCTGTTTTATTTCATTCTCAAAGCGAACTTTTTTGAGAAGTTCTTAATTCCTCTCCGTTTTTAACTCCTCTCCGTTTTCTTTCCCAAGTATTTCGATAAAGTTTGAAGCTAACCGGCAATATATTCTTTTCATATTCAACACAAGGTGGAATCGTTAGCGCTTCGGACAAAATGCTTAGTGGCATTTCCTCCGGCCCTTTACGTTCTGAGTTCATTGTATTTCTGATTACTGACCTGTTTCTGATACGTTGTTGGTGTTATTGTTGTTGTTGTTGTTGTTGTTGTTGTTGTTGTTGTTGTTGTTGTTGTTGTTGTTGTGGTGGTGGTGGTGGTGGTTGTTTAGTTGTTGGTCAGCTCCGAGTAAAGGCTCTCTTATTTTCAACACGTCTGTTTTTTCTGGACAATGTATATCTAGGACAACATTATCCAGTGTGTTCTTCCATCAGAGGATGGACTCAAATTTCAGGAAGATCTGGTTGCTTTTTCTCTCAAGACGCAAGGCCACATAGAGGGCTCACTCGTTATCCAGTGTTAAATATACATCAAAGGACCTCCGTCAGTTTGATGAGGACGATTCGGTTGATTGCTTCGTTGAATTACCTGCTCCGGAATTAACGTGAAAGGGAGCATGCTACAGGTGCATATAGCAACCTAACTTTCAGTCAGAATCAGCGTGACGCGGTGTTTGACAAAATATACTTTTTGTATTAAACGTACAATTCGTCCGAAAGGCTTCTATACTGTTTCCGTTTACCTCGTTTTACCCACAAGGTATGGGCTGTCAGGAGAGTATAGAAATGGCATCTACCCAAGATATATGTGTGCAGGAGCGTTGGTGTGTGTGTGTATGTGCATGGGCGCGCGCGCTGTGCGTATCTTGGGTAAGTATGTATGTATGTGTAAATGTATGTATGTATATTCTTTTATTATTTTACTTGTTTCAGTCATTTGACTGCGGTCATGCTAGACCACCGCCTTAAAGGATTTATAGTCGAAGATATCGGCCCCAAAGCTTATGGTTTGTAAGCCTAGTGCTTTTTCTGTCGGTGTCTTTTGCCGAACC
>NC_068982.1:73066349-73066877 GCF_001194135.2 Octopus bimaculoides | reverse complement strand
TATATATATATATATATATATATATATATATATATCCGACGGGCTTCTTTCAGTTGCCGTCTACCAAATCCACTGACAAGGCTTTGATCGACACCTGACTACGGTAGAGGCCACTTGCCCAAGGCGCCACGCAGTGGGATTGAACCCGGAGCTATGTTGTTGGGAAGTAAGGTTGTTACCACACAGTTACGCTTGCATATGTGTGTGTGTCTGTGTGTGTGTGTGTGTATGTATATATATATGTATGTACATACATATATGCATATATACATATATATATATATATATATATATAATCATTATAAATATACAGGGATTAGCAATTGAGTTGCTTCTCCAACATACTGAAAATTTAGAAATAGCAGTCAAAGAACTACTGATTCCAAACTACAAATTTTCTCCAAAGTGGATGGCGATATTTATGGCACACATAGAACAAAAAACCGGAGGGAAAAGCGTAAACAAGCCAAGCCTTTAGTTAATTGGATACGAATCGTTTCATGGTTAAGTGAATGGAAATTTCACTAT
>NC_068982.1:73061489-73064793 GCF_001194135.2 Octopus bimaculoides | reverse complement strand
TATATATATATATATATATATATATATATATATATATTTCGATTGTTTACTAGTTTCATATATTGAAATCAGACCTTTAATTACTGTCTGTTCAGATAGAGACACAATAAATACAAACATTCAATTAGTGTGAAGAAATATTGATCATAATAAAAATAGCTTCGTTACATATTGATTTTCGTTACTCCTTTTACTTAGTGGGTCGAGATATATTTTGAAGTGAACTCACAAAATATACTTTGATTTTAATGTGTGTATTCCCATCTTGTTAATGATTTAACTAAAAGGAATTAAATGCTCTTTGTAAAGAAACAGCAGACGTCTGGATCTTTTAAAGAAAAAAAGAAACAGATTTTTTTCGTTTCGACATGGCACAATGTTGCATGTTTTAATGTATGTATTCTCACCTTGCCAATAAATTAACTGATTCAGCGGAATTAAATATTATCCATTCTCTCTACGACTTGACAGGTTCGAAAATGATTGTTGCTTTTCTATCATCGGAGGATATCTAATCCTCTGAAATGATTTGGGTTCAAAACAGACGTAATTTATCGGTACACAGGTGTAAGGTGACTTTGAGACACTGCAGTGTTTCGACCTTATTGTGTCTCTTCAGGAAAAGCTAACTCCCGAACCGATTAATCTAGCAAGAGCATGATTTCTTGTTTATAGGAATCAACAAACAAATTATTTACTGACGCGTGCCTGATGTCTGCCAAACAAATAGTAATTTGTGGAGTGCATGCAGAACAGTAACAATTCAAAGAATAACGAGTGGGATTATCTGATCGCTGTGGTTTTACGTAATGGGATCTGCCAGAAGGTATTAAGACTAAATAGATACGTTATTGTTGAATTCTTGCAGCTTTGCGTATACCCTATGGATTATTATCTGATTGGAAGGCGTCAGCACACATCAGTTAAAAACGCTTTGCTGTTTTCTGTAAACAAGAGCTCGTGCCCTTGTTAAATTCATCGGCCCACTGAGGTAGCTTTGACAGAGGAAATAGGGCGAAATATTACCGTGTCCCGGTGTCACCGTACACCGGTGAATCGCATGTGTTATGAACATACAACATCTTAAGGGGAGGATGAGATGTTGTCCGATGACGAAAAACAACAGCGATCAGGGTATTCATGTTCAAATCTACCCGAACATGTTAAGAATAATTAGATAAATTATTTTGTGGATTCTCGCTGTTTTATATGTACCTCATGAAAAATTAAGAACTCTTCGTAAAGAAATATCAAGAAAACTCTTGAGTTTTTGCTAAGAAAAACAAAACACAATCAAAATAGATTTTTTAAATTTCGTTTCGGCAAGGCACAATGTTTCGTGTTTTTAAAAGAAGAGAAATGATGCGTTTTGAAAGTCATATTCTTTACCAGGAAACCTAAGATAAGTAAGGGAACTGAGAGAGCTACAAGTAAAAATCTGGAACCAGATTTTCTAAATATTCGTTTCCCTTTTCACGAAAGAGGAAGTGAACTCAGGTATTTTAGTTTGCCTTGCTTTTCTCAAGGGCACTTGCAGCATGTTAATGGTTATGAAAAGAAACTCGTGTTTCGGTAGGTGGCTGCATAATACTTAACTAAGTCCTTTTACGTTTTGTTTACAACTTTTATAAAGGGCAATTTTGCTTTCTTCCCTCAAGGTCTTAGAAAATTAATACCATTCAATTACTGAAGGTCAAGTTAATCAACTACAACTTTGTTTTCATGATAGAAATCAATACGCAGAAATGCAAGTTTTTCAACAATGCAAAAGATGATTTGTTTTATTTTTTCCGATCAGTATGGTAAAACTTCCCCAAATATCCTTTAAAAATAAATGATATTTATTTTACAAGGAGTGTAACCATATGTTTCCCTAAATCCAATACAGATTGGCATAGCCAATAATCAAAATCTAAATTGGATTTCTAACAAAAATGTGGCCCAAGGGGACAACAAAGAAATATACAGACAAAATTTAAAAACAAAACACGCAGATAGACGCGGACATACTCAATCCATCATCAGTTGTCGATCAAATATCATCACAATTTCGGTACTTTCCAATAATATTCTTCAATTTAGTGGTGTCAGCTGGGGTATAAATGAGCGAACATAATAGGCGAACACCAACGAAAAAAATAAGATAAGTATAATAGCAAGAAAAGATCTCTAGACGAAGCAGTAAAAAGAGAACGGGGAGAAATACTTATAACGAAAGAAACGAATTAGATCAGTAGACAATGGAACAATTTGAGGCATCCCAGTAACAAAAAAGATTTCGAAATATAACGGAAGAATTAATAATAATAATAATAATAATAATAATAATAATAATAATAATAATAATAATAATAATAAAGAATGGATTCGGTAAATATTCCAAATGTGGTATTTAAATACTAGAAACTGCAGTATACATAACTCTTGAATGCGACGCCCCAGCATGACTGCACTCCAATGTCTGAAATAAGTAAAAGATTAAAAAATACAAGATAAAATCTCTTAACTGGTTATTTATAATTTGTTTTATATTTATGCACTCAAGAGTCGACGATTCATTCTTTTCACATGCAAATCTCGTCAGGTGTGGTTTGCTGTGACAAATTTTGGTGTGGTTTTTGTTGTTAGTCGTTTAAAAAAGCTTGTCTATTATTTAAAACACAAACAAAGTAAAAATTTATTTCAGTAATGCTTCTGAAGAGAAACTGTCTTCATTTTTTTTTTGCGGTTACTTTCAGGTTGCATAATGAATCGATTCAGCTCTTCTTTCAATTGTATTTCTTGTCATTATAGAGAACATTGGAGAAACACACCTTAGTAAATTCACAGTGCAGTATTGTTGCTAAAAATATTGTTTGATTCTGGGCGGAGTATTATTATTATTATTATTATTATTGTTGATGTGATTTTGTGGTAGAGAGAGAGTTCAGGATTTTGAAGAAATACTTCTCCATATATGGCTTAACTATTGGCGGACTATTTTGGCTGCGGGATATGCAATTTAAAATATACGCATGATGTGCGGCATATCGGATTAGGTGCCTCATATTGGTTTCAAATTTTGGCACAAAGACAGGAATTTTGGGTTGGAGTTAGCCGATTATATCGACCTCGATGCTCAACTGACGTTGAGTACTTATTTTATCGAGTAATTATTTTATCAACTGAGTACTTATTTTATCAACTGAGTACTTATTTTATCAACTGAGTACTTATTTTATCAACTGAGTACTCATTTTATCAGCTGAGTACTTATTTTATCGACCCGAAAAGGATGAAAGGTAAAGTCGAACTCGGCAGAATT
>NC_068982.1:73057397-73059620 GCF_001194135.2 Octopus bimaculoides | reverse complement strand
ATATATATATATATATATACATATGACAAGCCAAAAATCACGAAGTTAGACTGCATATATGCAAATCATTGGGTATTACCAGGTAATTTCAGCTATTGCACCAACTACAATTTTTTACTTCGTAATTTTAGCACTGACTCTGTGTGTGTGTGTGTGTGTGTGTGTGTGTAATATAATTTCTTTTGGGTGTGATTTAAATATAGAGACTCAAGGGCTAATTCAACGTTGATTATACTGAATATATTACCGGTAATACAAAAAAAATAAATAAATAAAAGACAAACCACAATGAAAATACGTTAATACACACAGGTGCATTGAAGCACGGTTTCCTTCGGATAACCTTCTACCTATTTTACAAGGTCTCAGCATAATAAACAATAATAGATAACTTTGCCTTCATACAACACAAGTTTTGGTTAATATCAGGTCAAATATTTCTTCCTATGATGTAACAGAATGGGAGTCGTTGCCATCAAACAATGTCATACTTGTTAGCAGTTATACATACATATATATATTATTTTTAACATGTAAGGTTTTTTTTAACCCTCTTGGTTATAATTGTGGCTTTTTCATAATTATAAACGCTTTTCTTCTTTATATTTTATGATAACATGTTTGGCCGTTGATATATTAATAAATAATCTTAATTATTTATAATATGTCCTCCGTAATGTTTTTACATTACTCTCTACTAGATTAAATTTTCCTAATATCTGGTGATTTTGCCATGGCTCGAAATTAACGGTCTTTTCACATAAACGCTGTGCATGGCATTTGAATTCAAAACTTGATTGTGTAGATAGAGGTGAAAACATTTCTGTTGCCGGTCGAGATTCGTGCTAGCCCCAAGGTAAAGTCTTGTTTTGATTTCTATCTACAGGAATATTTCCCCTGACAAGGCGAATGAGTTTCTTAAGTGGTCCCTAACGCCGAAATTGCAATGGGGAATTAACCAGTTATTTTCAAGTTGTGGATTCTATTTGCCATGTCACCCGAAGAGAATTTTTATCGCGAGGAGAAATAATATGAGTGATATAACGGCTTTATAGCGGTTTTGGCTGCTATTTTTAACATGTAAGGGTTTTTTTAAAACCCTCTTAGTTATAATTTTAACATGTTCATAATTATAAACGTTTTTCTTCTTTATATTTTATGATGACATGTTTGGCCATTTATATATTCATAACATAAATAATCTTAATTAATGTGTTTACATTACTCTTTACACACACACACACACACACACACACACACACATACACACACACACATATATATAGAAAAAGAAAATATGAGCAAGCGTCTTGTACTATAGCCTCCAGCCGACCAAGGCCATGTGAGTGGGTTTAATAGACAGAACTGAAAGATACCCATCGTATATTCATTTATTCTTTTACTTGCTTCAGTGATTTGACAGCGGCCATGCTGGAGCATAACCTTATTTATTTTTAAGCCTAGCACTTATTCTATCGGTCTTTTCGCCGAACCGTTAAGTTATGGGGCCATAAACACACCAATACCGGTTGTCAAGCGGTGATAGGGGATAAACACAGACACAACCATACACACACACACACACACACACACACACACAAGCATACACACACGCACACTTATGTGAGTGTGTGTGTGTGTGTGTGTATCTATGTGTGTGCGTGTGTCTTTGTGTCTGTGTTTTCCCCCCAGCCAGCTTCACAGCTGGTATTGGTGTGCTTATATCCCCGTAATGATAGAATAAGTACAAGGCTTAAGAAGAAAATAAGTACTGGATTCGATTCATTCTACTGAAAATTCAAGGCGGTACCCCAGCATGACCGCTGTCTAAACACTGAAACCAGTAAAAGATTAAAGATAATAGGTATTAGAACCACAATACCACTGTTACCACCCACGCAGTATGCATACGCGGGTGCCTCCGTGTGTATGTGTGGTATACACAGGTATATATAGGGTAAGGTAAGAACGACAGCCGAATCATCGACTCTGAAACAGGGAATGCAAGTGGAGCAGGGGTGCATGAAATGCAACTGCATCCCCTAAAATTTTGGAAGGCCTGGGTGGTGGTGGGGGTCAATGAAAACGCTTTGAACGTCCTCTTGGGAAAATTGGCTGGCACCCACCGAGCGAATTTCTTTCCCGCCTTTATGAGTAGGATTCACGGAGATCCATACAAGTAAATATATGTAAATATGCACAACTCCAATACACGCCCGTTCC
>NC_068982.1:73052631-73056219 GCF_001194135.2 Octopus bimaculoides | reverse complement strand
ATAGACATATTAAACGCACCCCAATTTCAGTTGCGCATATTCAGTGTCAGGGACAAGTTAACTAATGGGGAACCCAATTCGGCATATAGGACCGACCTGGGTGATATTTTGAGACATTTTTGCGGCGGCAAAGGGCGTCTTATATGCTATCAAATATGGTATATTAAAATTATTGCACAACAAGGCGGTGGATTGGCAGAATCGTTAGCGCGTTGGAGAAAAATATCACAGTATTACAGTATCGTCGAAACCATCAGATGCTGTTATACAATGTTGGTCCCAATGCGTTTCCAATTCTGTCTTGATTGCGCTATTCTTTTCTATTTTGACCTAAATTGCTTTACTAACTCATCTTCCCATCGTCGTGGAGGCCATCCAAATGGCCTTTTCCTATCTCTTGGATGCCATTCGACAACTGCACTGGTCCATCTGTTCTCTGTGAACCTTGTGACATGTCCGGACCAGCAGAACTTCTGCTTTCAGTATTCTGCAATCACATCTTTCACTCCGCTCCATTCTCGAATTATATTATTTCGAACATGCTCTCGTAATGATATTTCTAGCATGGATCTTTCCATAGTCCTTTGCATCGTAGCCAGTCGATGTACTATCCTATTCGCGGTACCCAACGTCTCATTTGCGTATAAATGCACAGCTAGAACAGTGCTAATGAAGCGTATGGCACGAATTGTATTATCTTGAGTACATCCTTTATTGAGTTAAATGTAAGGTGTAGAAAGAAAGTTATCTTCGAAGAATCCGTTGTAAATATGAAAAAAAAAAAAAAAAAAAAACTTTCAGGAACAATAGTGGTTTATTGAGACGGAAGGCCGCGGATTATTTTTTTTTTCATTATTTTTTCTTCATTATTATTGTTAGGCCCTGTGTTCAATGCAACCCCACTCCCTATAAAGCAAAGCATCAAAATGAAAGCATGCAAGCGATGTTATTATAAATAAATAAATGCTTGTTTTGTGTTAATTAAATGAAACCTGCCTGTAATATTTATTCCCTTTAAAATTAATAATTTTTTAGGATAATGAGAAATGTAACTATAATTGTAAAAAAATATTACATTTTATATCTTAACTGTATATAAAATTTTTATATTGAAACTAAGTGCATAATACGAACGCACCAAAACAAAGTGCGAAAATTCATTATGAAAAATAATTTTCTGTACAATAATGAATATTGATGTAGTACTAATTTTATTATAAAATCAAGAAATAAATGAGTTACATCTATATATAGTCAGAATAGCTAGCAAGAAGAGGTATGAGAATATATCAACTATACAGTAAGAAGAGAATCTGATCATATGCATAGTAAAGCCTTGGTTAATATAAAATTTAAAAAATGCAAAAATAGCCAATGCATCCACCGTAAGGCAATCTAAATTCTGCTACTCTTAATATTAAATTAAAGTTTAAACGTAAAAAAAAAAAGATTATTAAGACTTCAGAAGTTCTTACGACTTTGGTCGTCGTAGTGCTTTGATTTCGTTGGTTTAATGAAAATTCCTCCTCGTATAATGATCTCATTGTGTGATAGACAACTAAAACGCAGAAAATGCCAGCTTCTAAATCCTGTTTCCTGATTAGGTGAAAATGATTAAACTTTAAACCTCAGTAACATTTTTCTGCAATAAGTATGTATGTATGTATGTGTGTATGTGTGTATGTGTGTGCGTGTGTATCTGTGTGTGAGTGTTTACTTACGATGGACAGCAGAAAAGAGTCCAGTCGTCATCAGTTGTTGTCACCTTACCCCCTCTCTAAAGCTACGTATTCATCACACTCACCTTTGTTTCTCTTCATAGGCGTTTTAAAAGTTACTTATGTGTATGTGCATGTGTGTGTATGTGCATTGTGTGTAAGTGTAAGTATGCATGTGTGTGTGTGTGTGTGTGTGTGTGTGTGTGTGTGTGTGTGTGTTTACAAAAGTATGTATGCAGCATCGCATGTATATCCTCGAAGTTGATTTCAGGCGTAATTCTCCCCTTTTTGACACATTTGAAATCTCGATTTTTTTTCTACTGAACCAAATTTCAAATTTTGTATTTGAAAATGTAGCTTAAGAGGTGACCAATCTAAAAATGTATAAACATCATCAAATTTAGTAAAAAAAAAAAAAAAGCTGAATTAGTGAAAAAGTCTAGAAGTGGTCGCGAGTGAGTAAATGTTGACCTTAAGAATATTATTCATACACTGCCGTGTGTGAATAATATTTATTACAATATAGTGCATTCTATGAATATGAGGAAGATCTTTGCAAGATACCTAAATACTGAATTGAATCAAACATTTTGCAATATTGGTTTCCAATTTTGGCAGAAGGCCATCAAATCCGAAAGGGACGGAAGTTGATTATATCGACTTCAGTGCTCAGCTCATACTCATTTTATCGAGTACAGAACAGATAAAAGGAAAAGACGATCTTGGCGCAATTTGAACTCAGAATGCAGAGACAGATGAAATGCCGCGAAGCTTTCACCCTGCGTGTTAACGACTCTGCCAGCTTGTCGTCTTTGTATTGTAATAAGTAATAATATTACTTTTGACACATTTAGCTTTTATAATAACGTTTGTCATTTTGAATAATTTTTGTAAAGATTAGCACCACGACACTCGTCTTATGAGCTAAGCAAAAACAACATTTTTATGCAAAAACAAAATCTTTAGGTTCTGATTTTGCTTTTAGCCGTTACCACTGTTTTCGATACATTTGGCCCCAATAGTTTTTTATTAAAAATTTTTTTTTATATAATTAGCATCATGGGATTTCTGTAGTCGAGATCTATAAAAATAAAGTTAAATTTAAATATAGTTTTCTTTTGAAAGAAGAATAATATTTTGAGTCAAAGTCGATATCAGGCGTTAATCACCTTTTTTTTTTATTTTTGCCAGTTTTTACCTCAGTACTTTTTCTACTGAATATTTTTGCGTATAACTAACATGGATTGGTTCCTGTCGTCGAGATCAATCATATAAGCTAAAAGAAAATTTTGATTTATTTAAAAAAAAATATTTGGACTCAAAGTCGGTTTCAGGCGTTATTCTCCCGTTTGTGACCTCACATATTTGACTCAAACATTTTTCTACTGAACCAATTTTCAAATTTCTTAGCTCGAAATGTAGCTTATGATGTGAACGATCTAAAACTGTAAGCATCATCTAATTTGACTACAAACTGAGTTAGTGACAAAGTCTAGAAGTGGTCGCGAGTGAGTAAATGCTGACCTTAAGAATATTATTCACACACTTCCGTGTGTAAATGATATCTTTTGAAAAGATTAGCAAGCACCGAGACACTCGCCTTGATGAACTCTATCATATGAGGTAAAAGAAAGTTTTAAGTTTTGAATTTATTTTAGGCTTTATCATTTTTTTCGGCACATTTGGCCCCAGTAGCTATTTATTTTATTTTTTTTAATATATATAATTGACATCATCGGATTCCTCTAGTAGATATCTATCAGAAAAGTTGAATTTAAATATAGTTTTCTTTTGAAATAAGGAGCATCAGAGAGTTCCCCCCAAAAAGGATACACTCCTTGGATACCGGACCTACCATGGTTTGCTTCAT
>NC_068982.1:73045439-73051336 GCF_001194135.2 Octopus bimaculoides | reverse complement strand
GTGTGTGTGTATGTATGTATGTATATGGTATTACAGTCTTATATATCGCTGAAATAACAGAGGTTACAAAGCCACTTTATCAGCAGCAATTAATAACGATGAAAATAGCTATAATTGTTTACTAATTAGCAATTATCATATATAGGAGCTATGGTAGAAAATATTGATTTCTAACATTGGTGCAAGATCAGAAATTTCTAGGAAATGGCTGTAGAATATCAGTATATTAGTATATTTGCTTATTTGCATATTACGAATATATACTAACCAATTAGGGGGTTTTCATACAATCACTCGATATGCTAGGAATAAGCATCCAGATCTCCCTCAAATCACACCCTTTGTGTTTTTTTTAATGTAAAGGAGACACTAAATAAAGTTATCCTGATTAGACTATACTTTAATAAGACGGGGTAGTCTTATTTAGGTTTCAATAAGAACAGTAACAAGAAGAGTTAATGTATATTCTACTGTGGTTGCAGACGCACAAATAGCATAATATGATATCATATAATATAATATAATAGCATATTCTACCAACAGTTCTGTATGTTAATGAGGTATACTAAAGAACCGTGAAAAATTGGTAGAAACTTAGATGTGTTTCACTAAAGATGCTGGAAGAAGGATTCTGAAAACATACTGGCAAGATCAAAGAACCAATGAAGACATTCTAAAGGCAGCAAATACAAAATCATTACAAATCATGACTTACGAAATCATCACAGAGTGAAGATTAAAACTAGCAGGTCACATTTTGCGGTTCCCAGAACAACACCATTCAAATGGACATCACCAGAGGGAAAAAGAAAGACAGGAAGACCGGAAGGTACATGGAGCAGAACATTCATGACTATCATGAAAGAGAGACGCTAATGTCGCATGGCCGATGCAGAGAAAACTGCAACCAACAGAAACCTATGTCGTCAGTTTGCTGTCCAATATGCCGGAGAATACAGGACAAACTGAAGCTGGATTGAACTGATGGATGAAAGTTATTTAATGATCAGCAATTTAATGGAGGACATATATTTCTGCAACTAGTTCTATTGAAATATCTACTATTTCTAGCCATCTTACAGTTCAGTATAATAGAAAGTATTATTTCACGTTCCTCGAAGCTCCTAACCTTTAATGATGTAAACAGCATACAATTCTCACCAGTAAAAAAAGAAGTTTATAAATTGGATGGAGAAATTCGAAGGACTGCTTTGGTCCAATGGTAGAACGTCTGAGGTGTTAATTTCTTTGTTTCTTTATTGCCCTCAGTGGGCTAAACATAGAGGGGACAAACAAGGTCAGACAAAGGGATTAAGTCGGTTACATCGCCCCTAGTGCATAACTGGTACTTATTTAATCGACCCCGAAAGGATGAAAGGCAAAGTCGACCTCGGCGGAATGTCTGAGGTGTTTGCGACAGACGTAAGTTCGTGTGCCATGAGCAATCTTCAACTTTTCTACACAAAGGGTTATTTAACCCAATATTTACATGTTTTTATGCACAATATATATTAATATATTGTTTGAATTAATAATCTATAAATCATTTCAGAATAAAACCGAATATATACAGTATATATAGATGTCACTCGTGAGTGAATATGACTTAGTAGTATGTACTATGTTTTCGCAAATTGCTTTAGGCACCAATTTAGTTTACATTTAAGCAAACACGTTTTCTAAGAACTCTCAACATTGACCTTGTGAAATAAATAAAATGTGACAGCTGGAGGAGGGAAGAACTATAGCTGTAATTGGCTGGTACCCGTTACAGCAGAGACCGAAGTAACATAAAATGAAATGCTTTGGAATAGATGCGGTATGTATATGAAATGAAGTGTTTTGTTCAAGAATGCAACGCACCACTCGATCTGGAAACTATGACCACGATCTTGTAAGTGCAACAATTTAACCACTTGGGCATGCGCCTTCACATATAGTATAATAGACAGATCATAATCTAAAGATAAAAATAATAACTAACGAACAGTATTTCGACAAAGGTAAATAATAATATAGTAAGTGTTGTACAGAAAATCAACAAAGAAAATACAATGAACTTGCTGTGCGGAGTGGAAATCCATCGTTTAGGAAAAAATCTTTCTTCAGGGAAAAGTTGACAGGCTGGAAAATCAAGAGAAATTTATTTTTTGTTTAAGCATATTGTAAGGACTGGGGCACTAAAATCTAAACAGAAATAAGTAAACAATAAGAAAGAAATAAAATAAGTCTGATCATATTTCAGTACTATTCTAACCTCACCGGAAAAATCATGAACATCCTTTCCCTAATTTTCAGAAAGAATTACCAATTAATTATGCAAAGCTGTGAATAATTTAAGTAGGAAAATATAATAGTTTGAGGATTAAATGAGTGAATGACGCCATCCGCATAATAAAAGAACAGGTATGGTAGTATTAACATCTTTGAAAAAGGGAGCATTAAAAGAGAAACTAACTAGAGACAGATACAACCGATACCAATCTACTTGTTTATGCCAAACCTCTAATATCTAAAGAAGTAACCATTGAAAAAAATCAATGAAAATAAACAAGAAGAAAGCAAGTCACCTATTAAGTAAGAGGTTATAGATATCTAGTCAAAGACAGACGGATATTTGCATATTTTTATAGACAAATTATTTGTTTTCTTTTAATCAAATATACAGAATAATTTATAAGGAAGGCTGGTGAACTGCTGTCAGAATTGCGAGTACTGCATTGAACACTTTATAGCGTTTAGATTTGTCTTCATACATCTAAGGGGCTCGAAATCCGCATAAGTCAATTTTCAATTCAGCGAATTCCTGAAATATATTTGAATCCATTCAATCGATCATACGCAAGTGGCAACCTGATAGAACCATTAACAAACCGGACAAAAAGCTTAGCGGTATTTCTTCTGGCGCTTTACGTTCTGAGTTCATATTCCACCGAGGTCACTTTGCCTTTCATCCCTTCAGAATCGATAAAATAAAGTACCAGTCATATACTGTTGATGTACTCGGCGTGTTCTCTATCTAACCTCAAAAAACGAAAAGAAAAAACGTGAGTGAGAGAGAGAGAGAGAGAGAGAGAGAGAGAGAGAGAGAGAGAGAGAGAGAGAGAGAGAGAGAGAGAGAAAAGAAAATTACTTACTTTGGACCCTGCAACAAACTGGCGTGCTGTTTAGAGGGGATGTTGTGTACTTCGTCATTTATATGTTATGGAAACTGAATAGCCTTTGGAGTTTTAAAGCTTGAGAGGTGAAAAAATCAATCACACTTTTAGCTTACAAATATTGATCTACTGGCATATGAAAGGCTGTGAGAATAGCGTGGATATTTCATTGTTTTTGTTTTTCTCTTTGAGTCGAAAACAATAGCATTGTTTATGACTCTTTCAAAGATACTTTGGAGGGAGGGAAAAAGAAATTACTCCTCAAACAGGAAACCTGGTCCGAATACTTATAAGACAGTGAACGCCACCAAAGATCCCCAAGGTGTTAGTACTAAACCGAGCGACGGATTAAGTCTACGTAGGCCATGGTATGGATTTGAACACTGAACGCAAAGAGCCAAAACAAATATTGCTAGGCATTCAGTCTGGTATTTATAGCATTCCGCTAATGCATCTCACTAGATTGGTGCTTTTTTTTTAATTCGACTCTGAGAGGTTGAAGACTAAAGGTGACTACGGTGGGATTTGAACTCAGAGTATAGAGAATCAGATAAAACACTGTGAGGTAGTCTCTTTGACGCTCTAACGACTCTTCCACATTCATGATGACTCAAGTCCTATCTGAACTCAGTGAAATATCTACCAGTAATATATGGATATTCGATGCAAACATCTATTACTATCGGCAGCCATCTTACAGTTCAGTACAACAGGAAATAATAATACACTAGCGAGACCCGTGAATATTTCACGGAATTAATGATAAACCTATTAGGCTATTTCTGAAAACTTTATCCCAAAAACCTGAAAGCGTAGCCTGTGTTGTGGATGGATCAAAAGATAGTCACTCGTCTGCTAATCATTGAAAAGTGAAAGAAATTGGAATACGATGGTTACTTAATACAATATATATATATATATATATATATATATATATATATATATATGGGAGAATATACAAAAAAATAACAACAGACGAGGACAGGTGGTGTAAATAACAAAAGTATATATTAGTATATACTTTATGCACAATTTTACAGACTTGATACACAGTGCTCATAGAATAAATATTCACTCTTATTTTTCCTTTTTTCTTATAAACAAAAAAAAATATCCCGTACATATGATACAACCTTTAGTTAAATTGCATGTATCTGCCACGTAAATAAGCGCAAATATTTCACAGAATTGCACTTATAACGCATGCGTTAATATATGATATAAAAAGCTTAGTTCAACTAAAAAATAATACATTTTTCACTATCCAATCACCACCACCACGCTACCTATTCTTCCTCTTTTCTTTCTCTAATCACGTGAATGCGTTACCGACGGACAAAATAACGCAATGACAAGTAGAATTATTTATAAGATTGTCCGAATATAGAATCAATGTAACAATTCAAAATAAGATGCAACACTTACTACATTCATAGCAGTCACTCACAGGCGAGTATGACTTGTTAATATGTACCATGCTTTCGCTGATTATTATGTTGGTCTCGAGCAGACATTGACATCGTCTCGGCCCGCCTGCTCCTTGACCTTGCAGACCATGGAGGATATGAAAGTTGGGAGGAGAGAGGATTGTATCAGTAGTAAGCTGGTACTGATTTTCAGATGAGTAGACTGGAGCAAAATGAGGTGAAGTGTCTTGCTCAATGACAAAGTGCACCGCTCAGTCTAGGAGTTGAACTCACGACCATATAATGTTGAGCCCAGCATCGTAACCACCAATCCACGCTCATGTTTAAAATTTTGGTACAAAACCAGCAGTTTTAATGGGAGGGGCAAGTCCATTACATTGAACCAAGCACTTCAGTGGTATTTTATTTTATCGGCCTCGATCCCAAAAGGATGAAAAGTATTTGAACAGAAAACGTAAAGAGCCGGAAGAAATACTACTAAGCATTTTGTCCGGCGCACAGACAATTGTGGCAGCTTGCCGCTCCAACAAATACTAATATTCTTTCTAATATTGGTGCAAGGCCAACAACTTTGATGAGAGGTGGGTGGAAGTCTATTACATCGACCCCAGTGCTCAACTGCAATTTATTTTATCGACCCCGAAAGAATGGATGGGAAAGTTGACCTCGAAGGAATTTGAGCCCAGAACCCAAAGAGCCAAAAGAAATTTCTCTAAGTATTTCGTTCGACTCATTAATGGCCCTAACACCTTACCGCCCCAGCAAATTTTGATATTGCCAATATCTGTAGTAGATTGGTAGAATCGGTAGAGCAGCGAACAAAATGATATATGGTGTTTTATTACATCCCATTTCATCCTTTTTTCCTAACTCACTGGGATCGGCTTAGCATTTCATCTTTTCAGGGTTGACAAAATAATTCTCCGTTAAGTACTGAGATCGATATAAACAACTATACCATCACCAAAATGTCTGGCCTTCTGCATATGTTAGAAATCAATATTGATAAAGAAAACACACTGTTGTTTGTAACTATTGCTGAAAGAAGAGAAGACATAATTTAATAAATTAAAATACTGGACGCGTCTGAATGATCCGATCGCTGCTCGCAGGTGAAATTAATTTCTAGACAATATGATAATATAAACTGGCGAAGGGAGGTAATTTCTAGTATTTTTCTGTTTTACTTCAGTTAGGAAAGCGTCTACAACTGTTGCCTCAGGTGAATGAAATTTGATAGAGGAAAACTGCGGAAACACCTCATTTTCTCTCTCTCTCTCTCTCTCTCTCTCTCTCTCTATATATATATATA
>NC_068982.1:73037821-73045272 GCF_001194135.2 Octopus bimaculoides | reverse complement strand
CTGTCTCTCAATATATGCATATCTACCTGTTAATATATCTGTGTGGGAGGCTGTGAGCTAGCAGAAACGTTAGCACGTCGAGTGAAATGCTTAGCAGTATTTCGTTTGTCTTTAAGCTCAAATTCCGAGTTCGAATTCCGCTGAGATCGACTTTGCCTTACATCCTTTTGGAGTCGATCAATTAAGTACCAGTTTGCATACTGGAGTCGATCTGGCCCCCTCTCCAAAAATTTCGGGCCTTGTGCCTAGAGTAGAAAAGAATATGTGATTAGGGGGGGAAATTATTTTATTCCACACAAGAAGATACACAGGAAAAATAAGTTGAAAATACACTAGGTGTTTTTTAGGTGATTTATTTTTAAAGGCTTAACGCGTTTCACAGGTTTCAGATTTTCCTGATTTTCAAAAGTTAAGTGAGATAGAAAGACATGGGGCTCTACCGCAACTGCCTTGCTTGTGACTGGAGTTCGAAAATTCTCATGTTTTTATGAAGAGAACATGGCTCAAATTGGTATCTGTTAAAGGTACAATTTGATTAACAGATGATAATCACGTAATTAGGCTTAGAAGTTATGTAAGCTCCCTGCTACGCCCGTGCGTTAATGTTATGTGACAATATTTTTTGCACCAAAAGTTAAGGCTGACACGGTCAAATGAGCCATGTTCTCTCCACAAAAACATGAGAATTTTCGAACTCCAGTCAGAAGCAAGCATAACCCCACCTCTGTCTATCAGAAAAATATTTGAAACTGGTTAAGTCGTAACCATCAAAATAAACTTACACAGTAAATTTCCTAGACATAGCACTAAACCTTACCACAGGGAAATATTCTCAAACATTATCCTAAGAAAAATAAACGAAGGGATCTTGTATGTAAGTGAATATTATATTCATCTATCTTCAATAAAAAATAATTGACTCGGTAACAAGATCCGGCGAATCTCTATAATGTCATTCCTTAAAGCAGCACACTGAATCGCTTAAGCAAGCAGGTTTAATGAAAAATTAGAATACATGTCCAAAATTACAAAAATTAAAACCCAACGTTTAACGAAACAGAACTAGAGAACGAAACACCTGTTGGTTTAATCTTTATTGCAGATTAAACGTAGTTGTAAATGTGGCAAAAAGACTTTTTAACACTAAACATTTCCAATCGACCATGAAAACAAAAAGCTATTCATCAGAAACAGCATAAAAGTTAGCAACTGATGCATAAGAAACCAAAAGCATGTCATCCAAGCTATAAATAAGCGAATACCTAGAGATATATATATTCAGTGAAAATGCTTAACAAAAATAGCCAATCTAAAGGTAACATACCTATAAAAACTAGATCGAAGCAAAAACTACATCGACGATCAAAGCAGATACATACAGCACATATATTCTTTCAAAAATGTTTCCAAAAGCTGTATAAAGTTTCTGTCAAAACACATTTGTAACTTAATACAATATAGATATAAACAAGGTAATTATAGATAGTTCTACTCCTCAGTAACTACTTTCGAGACATGTCTCCTATGCATTGTAGAAAAGAGCAATAACTATACAACAAATATTCTTGCTCTACAGAAGAAATTCATGGGGTTGAGTAAATTCACTTTCAAAATTTGTTGGAACTGCAAGGCGGAAACCATCCTGCTCAGACAAAAGCAACGAAAATAACAGTGGTAGTACAACAAAGCCAACACTAACAGAATACAAAACAAAGTAGCAACTAACTTCAAATGAGGAGGGAAATTTAAACATATTAGAAATGCAAGACCTTGCCCAGAGTATCTAAAGACATTCTTAGTGACATCAGATACAAAATAACAACCCGCCATGCGAAACAAGAAGTATTGAATTAAAATAGCCATCTATGTATCATACATACTGCAAATATATGTCGATAGGCCAGTCATTGCAATATTTGCTCTGAAATAACATTTCTTACAGACGTGCTGTGTTAAAAATTCAATAAATAACAGCGGGAGACGAAAATTAGTCGTAGCAGCTGCAGCAAGAACGCCAGATGCATTTCGGCCTTTTGAGGCCTTTTCAATGGCATGTACTGGCAGCCATTCTCATGGTCAGAAGAGAATTCATTGCTTCTTATATAGGCAAACGTGAATAAAACACTCATTGTTGTTACAAATAGCCACTCGTCTAGATAAAAATCCAGTATGCGCAATCGAGGGAGTATTAAATTATAATGGCCATCTATGCACCATACTTAATGTAAATACTCCGTTGATAGGCCAGTCACTGTGGTATTCGTTCTCAAATGTTTTTGGTCTCCCTCCAATATTTATTATGTTTTTAACACAGAACATCCATAGGAAATGTACTTTCAGGACGAATGCTGCCGTCAGTGGACCCGAAACCACAGGGTTGTGAAATGTACTTCTTAACCACACAGCTATTTTTGTGCCGCTGCCTTTACAGTTGTGTGTTTATTTGCAAAAAAAAAAAATTAAATTAAAGTTAAAACCAAAACCGTGCTAAACGAGTACGCGTAGGAAAATCTGAAATTCAAATTAGATATGGATATTTTTATTGTACACTAGTGTTACATATAGTGGTACATTGAGTAGACGTGTCAGAGTAAAGTAACTGATGATATTATATGATTTTGTAATGGCAACATGAAGATTAAACGGCACAGCGACAAAAGATTATATGTTAAACTGGTTATAAGTCATTAAATATAATCAATAGCACTGGAAGAGACTATTGGCAGTCTATATAAGCAAGATTGATTGGAATAAAAGCAAACAATGGAAATATGTTAAATGCGCTGTGAGCAAGAGAAAGTCTTAACATTGTGGTCAAGGCCCTTAATTCTTCGCTGAATGCTTTTACAGGTCACGAGGTCAGTTAGTGATTCATTGTTTAATTGTCATGTTATAAACCTGGGGAGATGAAGTGTATGTAGTGTACATAATGTGGTTTTCTCTGTCTATGTGGTATTACGTGTGTCTATGTGGCGTTATGTGTGTGTATATGTGTGTTATAAATCTGGCGAAATGAAGTGTTTGTGTCAAAGTATATTATGTACATCATGTAGTTTTCTTTGTGTGCATGTGTATGCATAACGTTTTCTGTGTAACTATGTGGTGTTATGTGTGTGTGTGTGTGTTATAAATCCGAGAAGATGAAGTGTTTGTTGTGATGTATGTTTTGTGCTTCTAGGTTTCGTTGTGTGTCTGCGCTGTGTTCGTTGTGTGTTATGCTTGCAGTTTTCATGTGTGTCTGTGCTGTGTTATACGTATGTGAGTACATATGTAATTGTGACGTTACGTGTGTGTGAGTACGAGTTGTGTTATGTGTGTGAATCCACGTGCTGTTTGCGTGTTTATATGTGTAATGTCCTTTGACCGCGTATGTGTGGTGTGACTGGAGTGTGTGCGTGTGCGCGCGCGCGTGTGTATGTGTGTGTGTGTGTGTGTGTGTGTGTGTGTGTGTGTGTGTGTGTTAATCAACATTAGTTTCCTTATTCGTGCAAACATTGCAAATCTGTTTCTACTCGGAGTAAACGACTGGTTTCAAACTCATGGTATTCTTCGTAACAGCAAAAGTTCTGGCGGTGAGAAATAGTTAGCAAATAATATACTACTACTACCACTACTACTACTACTACTACTACAATCGGTCGGCGTTGTTGCTGTTGTTGCTGCTGCTGTCGATTACTTCGACCCCCAGGGTTCAACTGGTCCTTATTATCTTGAAATCGTAGGAATGAAAGGCAAAGTCAGCCTCGACGGAATTTGAAATCTGAATATAAAGACAGACGAAATGCACCTAAACATTTTGCTCCCTGCGTGCAAACGATTCTGATAGCTCGCCGCCTTATTTCGATGCAATAATAATAATGTTAGTGGTTGTGAAAGCCCAAAAAGGGACACCGAAAAGGATCCAAGGGCATTAAGGACTACCTTATGATAGACAAGGTTATAATGAAGAACTGTAAACGGTACAAAAAAAAACTTATACATGGCCTGGATAGATTTAGATTTCAAAAGGGCTTACGACATGTTGCCGCATTCGTGGAATTTGGGAACACTCGACATGTGTGGAATAGCTGAGAGCGTGTGTGCACTGATTAAGAACAGCATGCGAAGTTGGAAACGCGTCTTTCCTGTAACAACCAGCACTTAGCCGAGGTAACAATCAAAATAGATATCTTCCAAGGAGACTCTTGTTCACCTCTATTATTTGTTATAGCCTTGGTCCCACTTTCTGTAGTCCTACGTAAAATCAACGCGCACTATGAGCTGAGAAAGAATGGACCTCGTCTCAACCACTTCTTCTTCATAGATGATTTAAAACTGTTCGCAAAAACAGAGCCTGAAACGGAGAGGCTGGTTGAGACTGTGCAAATGTGCAGCAAGGCTATAGGGATGGAATTCAGTATCTCGAAGTGTGCGGTGCTTACTTTAAAGCGGGGGAAAAGAGTAAATTCTAGGGGCATAGAAATGCCAAACGGAAAGAGAATGGAAGACCCGGATGATGATGGGTACAAGTAACCTTGGGTCCTGTAGCTGGACAATATTTTGCACAGAGAAATGAAAGACAAAGTTATCACTGCATATTACAAGGGCCTCAAACTTCTCTTGAAATCCAAGCTCAACTCAAGGAACCTTGTGACTGCCATCAACATATGAGCTGTTGCTATAGTCCGCTATAGCGCACCCATCCTGAGATGGACACAAGTGGAGACTGACTAACTCGATCGCACTACTCGAAAGACAATGGCAATGCATGGTGCCCTCTACCCTAAGACAAATGTACACAGGCTCTACATGAAGAGAGGTATGGGTGGACGTGGGGCTGATTAGCGTACGGGAGTGCATCAACAGTGAAAGAAGAAACGATGGCAAAATATTTGGTAAACAGCAAAGAAGACCTGCTAAAGTATGCTGCTAGTGCAGAAGGAGTTAACAAAAATGGACTTGAGAGTACTCATGAATTCCGATCACGAATAGCGAACGAGGGAGAAGAAACTCTACTCCGCATGGAATTATATGGTCAGTTCTACCGTGAAACTAACAGCCTAAAAGACCAGGAAGCATCATGGAAGTGGCTCAACAAGGGTGACCTAAAAAAGAATACTGAAAGCCTAATCATAGCGGCCCAGGACCAGGCATTGAATACCAGCTCAGCGAAAAAGAATATATACCACACAAATGCACCGGACCTTTGCAGAATGTATGGGAAGAGGGTCGAAAGTGTGACTCACATTGTTAGTGCTTGTAAAAGTCTTGCGCAGAAAGAGTACAAGCGTAGACACGACAAAAGTAGCCCAAAGCCTCCACTGGCTAGTATGCCGTAAGTATGGATATGAGGTTACGGGTGCTTGATGCCAGAATACACCGGAAAAGGTAATGGACGAAAAGGGGAAGGCAAAATCCTCTGGGACTTTGATTTCCAGACAGACAAAGTGATAGATCACCGAAAGCCAGATATAGTAACCTTTAGATGGGACAAACAAGAGTGTCTAATAATCGATGTAGCAGTGCAAGATGAACATATCATCATGAAAGAAAGAGAAGAAGTTGGTAAACATGGAGACCTGAAAATTGAGATGACTAAGATGTGGCAGCTACAAGAGTCGAGCATAAAGGTTATCCCTATTGTCATCGGAGCATTGGGTTCAATACTACCCAATCTGAAAAAACATCTGAAACCTTAGAGATACCGTTTCTCCCTGCGTTTTCTCATCCTCTTCTCCTGTATTGTTGCCAGTAAAAGAGAGACCTGCGGGAAGAGCAGTTTCCTTTCTTAACTCTTCCAAGATGTACTCCACCATCTTGTTGAATTATACATGATTATTTAGTGGGGCAGAATATAGCCCCACGAGTGGCCAAAACAACCACGGAAACCCAGTGACAAGTTCCTTGTGTTTCTATCAACAACATGGAACAAAATGTAAACCGAAAAAACGGCACCAAACGAGTGTAAACAAATGCTTTAAACAGGACATACTTGGAGCGTTCGAAAATACGTTCGATGTATACCACAGCAAATATAATAATAATGCATGAACTGGAGGGGTCAACCTGAAGAACGAGCAAGTATCTCCGCTGTGCCTTGCCTGCAATAGAGTGGATGAAACCATTGCCCATATCACGAACGAATGTCCTAGATTTGCCCAAAACCACTATAAGTTGTGGCGATACGACTATGTAGCGAAAGTGCTACATTGAAAATTGTACGAAAAGTGGGTGGGTGGGGGTTAAAGAGAAGTGGGTGGGGGTTAAAGAGTCGGAGACTAGCAAAATCCTCTGGGATTTCCCAATCCAAACAGATCAGATGCTAGAGCAAAACAGACCGGACCTAGTGGTGGTGGACAAGGTGCACCACATGTTATATAGGTTATATAGTTGACGTTGCATCCCCCTTTGACCCACGAATAGTCAAGAAGGAAGGCGAAAAGATAGATAGATAGATAGATAGATAGATAGATAGATAGATAGATAGATAGATACGAGCCTTTTAAGTACGAAATAGCCCGGCTATGGAAAATGAAGACGATGAAGACAGTGCCAATTATTGTTGGGTCCTTGGGAACAGTATCAGAAGGCATCAAGGGGAATATAAAAGAAATTGGAATAGAGTGCCCAGTAGAACTGTTACAAAAGTTTTGCCTCCTTGGCACGGCCAGAATAATCAAGAAAGTATTAGATTGCTGAAAAGAACGAATAGCATGGTATCGTAGGCTGCAGGTAGGAAGCCCGCTACGCATGCAAGACTCCAGGAGCTCCAACAAAACCTGTGATAAAGCAATAATAATAATAATAATAATCCTTTCTGCCAAAGGCACAAGGCCTGAAATTTGGGAGGTTGTGACTAGTCGATTACATCGACTTCAGTATTTCACTGGTACTCAATTTATCGATCACAAAAGGATGAAAAGCAAAGTCGACCTCGGCGGAATTTGAGCTCAGAATGCAAAGACAGACGAAATGCACCTAAACATCTTGCCCCCGGCATACAAACGATTTTGGTAGCTCGCCGCCTTATTTCGATGCAATAATAATCCTTTCTACTATAGGCACAAGGCCAGAAAATTAAGGGAAGAGGTAGTAAGTCGATTACATCGATCCCAAAGTTTAACTGGTACTTGTTTTATCGACCCCGAAAGGATGAAAAGCAAAGTCGACCTTAGCGGCATTTGAACTCAACATGTGAAGAGCCGGAAGAAACGTCGCTAAGCATTTTGGTTCAACGTGCTAACTATTCCACCAGCTCACTGCCTTAGTAATAAATAGATAAATAAATGAATAAATACACAAATAAATACATAAATAAATAAATGATGATGGTGTTATATGTTAATTCGTTAAAGGTAACATGGTTATTAATAAAAAAAAAAAACTATTGTTTTTATATGTCGCTGAAGCTGTCCAGCGGTGACGTTGCTTTTAAGTGCGCCAATGGTGTTAGAGAGATACGGTAATTATAT
>NC_068982.1:73036520-73037227 GCF_001194135.2 Octopus bimaculoides | reverse complement strand
TTGACCATTTGTTTATGATTATTTATTTTTTGATTGCCTCTTTCTTTTTCACTCCTTTTATTACATCATCCCGTCACCATTTTTAATCTGTGCCTAAGCTGTAAATAATTGACGTGACGGTAGAAAGCCTGCCTAATCCGGTGTCCAAATTTTACTGCATTCTAATATCCAGATTAGCGTGAGATTAAAATGGAGACATATTCAAACTTCAATGTGAAGCCCCCAGCCCACCCTATAAATTCCCCCTATATTTATATCACTTATCAACTACAAACCCTTCAGGTGTAGTTGATGCCACAAGACAGTAAGGTTTATCGTTGGAAACAGCAGAATACCGTTTAACGCTAGAGTTCCAAGTTCACTATATTAAATATATTAACTCTAACTTAGCTAGTGTATTATTTAATGTAAATGTAATAAAAAGCCAATAGTATTAATATATCACAGAAATTTATATTTTTTGAAACATTATTTTGTTTTGTATGTATAGAGTATTGTGCATAATACTTTATTGATTTTCTCTACTGTTGTTTAAACTCAAGATGAATTTAATATCGTTTGTTTTACCATTTAACATATGAATAAGAAATGTGACATTAATATTCAAGACATAAAACTGGGGAACTGGCGGACACGGAAACGGGGTGAGTTAGATATCATATAATATATGTTAGTTTCATAAATACCCTGGAAACAGCTGTAAGACC
>NC_068982.1:73036037-73036510 GCF_001194135.2 Octopus bimaculoides | reverse complement strand
CACACACACACATTATATATTCACACATACATATTTATAGATATACTCACACGCACACACACGCATATATGTGTGTGTATGTATATGCGAATACGTATGTATGTTTTATATATATATACACTTGGTTTGATCAAAAAGTATCTTGGCTGTTGTCATAGTAACGAAGCTAAAGCACACAGAGTGAAGTCACTTGGCACAAATTGACCTTGAACTCTGTTGTGCATGCGCACTAAGTTTTAACGTTCTAGCTCACTTCCGTTGCTTACAACATTGCTTGGAAGAAAGGTGTGTAACGTGTGACCGTCGCATTGACCATTTGTTTATGATTATTTATTTTTTGATTGCCTCTTTCTTTTTCACTCCTTTTATTACATCATCCCGTCACCATTTTTAATCTGTGCCTAAGCTGTAAATAATTGACGTGACGGTAGAAAGCCTGCCTAATCCGGTGTCCAAATTTTACTGCATTCTAA
>NC_068982.1:73033847-73034977 GCF_001194135.2 Octopus bimaculoides | reverse complement strand
ATATATATATATATACGAAACACAATATGCAGTTTATAGCATTCATTCACTACGCGCGCTTGGACTGTGGCTGGTTGCATCTTCGGCAATGGATGTTAATAGTGCATTTGAGAGCAGGTCCACAACGGTTCTTCAAGGGTACACTTTATTGTATGGTAACAGGGACATAGCTGTTGTGCTGACCGGAACAGTGCTTAAGTTTGCTACCCGCACACCCCTAGCTACACCACTGCATTGCACTCACAGAAAAGACTACACACACACACACACACACACACACACATACACACACACACACTATGCAATGCATCACGTTTTCCTTCCCTAGTAAACTGGAGGCTTTGTTTAAAGTTCTCCTTATCCTTCTCTCTGTAGTCAGTATTAATGGCACATACACATTATAAAATATATAGATAGATATATCATGTAATGTGTGTGTGTGTGTGTGTGTGTGTGTGTGCGCTTATGTTATTAATCTTAACTACAGAGAAGGCGATAAGGACAGCTTATAACGAATTTACATGGGAAAGGGAAATGTGACGTATTGTTTAAGTATATTCCAAGAACATAACGCTATTTATATAGAATGAAATATCTTCGAGCGGGAACAGCCCCCAAAATGCCAACGAAAAGTTTACTTCCAGCTTTAGGCTACAAAAAACAGTAGAATTATGCTTCACAAAGGCTAACTAAGACTGTCGGAGCAACACAGAGTGCGAGATACTATTGTATATACTGTCGGAGACAGTCCAGAATCCAATTACACTTGGAACGTTCTCCGCAGAGAATGCAAATAACCACAATTGTGAAATGTAAGTAGGGAGTAAACAATATAAACAACATCTTGTGTTTATCATATTTTTTCCAATATTTTGTTTGTATATCATGACCGGTAATACTATTAAATACCGTAATAACCACATCACTTTATTCGAAATAGACTTGGTCACACTATAAACACACACACACACACACACACACACACACACACACACACACCTCACTATCTATCTATCTATCTATCTATCTATCTATCTATCTACCTATCTATCTATCTATCTATCTATCTATCTATCTATCTATCTATCTATCTATTTATCTATTTATCTATCTATCTATCTGTCTATCCA
>NC_068982.1:73032755-73033585 GCF_001194135.2 Octopus bimaculoides | reverse complement strand
ATATATATATATATATATATATAATGTAGTGATTGGTTATGGCTGATCAGAAAATTACCATTGGTTTCACGTTTATTATTGCTCTTAGCATTCTAAGCAACTCATCAGACCTGCTGTATCCGAAGGCACATAACCTCTACTGATGAAGCTAAGAATACAATCTGGGTCCGCAAGTTCTGATAAAAAACCAGAAACGAAATTAAGCTGCGATTAAATAACCACAGGTCCTCTTTAAGGATCCCAGAGAGGTGCAACGTTGTCTTTGGACAACTACATATGACATTTAAAAGAAGAGAGAACGTCTTACGGGATTAAATGCAAGCTCCTGTGGGCCATAACTCAACGGGATCAGACGATGCAAGCTTTGCTTGGCCCGCAGCTTCTTAAATTCCAAAAGGGAAATCTGTAGTCGGTTCCTTCATAAGAGAAAATTTATGTTAAAGACATGGAGTTCCCCGCTTGCTGGCTAGTGAACAATAGTCGCGCATAACCTTATCCTTTTCGAACACAATTAGAACCCGTCAATGGGAGATAACTCTATCTCACCCGGATGTGGTTTTCTTAATACAGTTTGCCTGACATTACAATTTAAACAGACGAATAGATATTTTCCGTCAAGGACATTCCAATATCAGCAAGAAAAAAAAAAGAATCTTTTTGACAAATGTGTGGGTAAGAAGCTTGCTTTGCAATCACGCAGTTTCTGGTTCAGTCCCACTGCACGCACCTTGGACAAGTGTCTTGAACTATAGGTCTAGGCCGTCCAGTGCTTCATGAGGAAATTTAGTTGATGGAAACTGTGAGGACGCCTGTCCTATATATATATATAT
>NC_068982.1:73029439-73032536 GCF_001194135.2 Octopus bimaculoides | reverse complement strand
TATATGCGTACGTGTCTGTGCATTTTTGTGTGTTGTATTTACCCCAACCAACCGGTGTTGGTTTGTCGGTTTCAATTGTCGAACCGCAATAGAGACTGATAGAATAGGTATCAGACTTTTTAAAAGAATAAGTAATGAGGTCGGCAATTTCGACAAAATCCTTCAAAGCGGTGCGCCAGTCTGGCCACCGCCCAGTGACTGGAACAAATGAAAGATAACAGATAAGATAAACAAGTAACTACATTTTTATATAATGTAAAGAATGAAAAGACAACCGGTCGTCATAACAATGACTGAATACTTAAAAAAGGGTTCGCTTACGTCAATTCTGAACGGACTATAATTGTTTCGTCTGCAAAGCATATTAATATTAATAAGATTAGTCATACCATGAATACGTGAGTACTCAAATATTAGGATTAAAATCATAAACACACCCAAACGAACACACAGAAGAAGGCATGAATACACAGCATAAAACTTCTATAACACTTCGGATGTACAGCGAAATGAATCTGGGTTACAGCTAAAAAGAAAGGTTAAGTACCGTTCCAGAGCCGGTATTCAACTTCAGTTTCGAAAATGTTCAACGAACGGAGATACATTTCCTTCAATATGATGACAGGCGACAACCATAGATTTTTTTTTTCCGCTGGATAAATTGAAACTAGTTTTTGTATGAAATACTTGCAACTCTGACGATACGGTTGCGGCTTTAATTGGTGGGCAATTAGCTATGACTTTAAACTACATCTGGTAATGGGACACTGGTCCTGGATTCCATGGTTTTGAGGATTGTGAAATCACCTCTTAGTCATTATTTTCCCAGGTCTGTTCTGACCCAGAGTAGCAGCACCTGTCAATTCAGGTTCCCAGCTATGCCACGGAATTGTCTCCAGTAGATCACTCACAAACACTGCAACAGTCCCAGAGCAGATGAAGCCCTTCAATCAGCTCTTTAGCTGTTCATCTGAGAGAAGGTAACTCCGTACAAATCCTGCTCATAATACTTGTTTCACCAGACCAATAAAGAAGGATAAGAAAGTGGAACTGGCTCCGCACAAACCATGCCCCATTTTAATTATAAATTCTGCTGCTTTGTGGGAGTAATCTACTGAACGTTTAAAAAAGGTTAATGGAGTAAACGGATGCTGCGAACATGTTAACTTGCTTTTCCTTCATGGCGAGTCCTTGACTGGCGCGATGGTAAATGTTCTTGGGACTAGACACTTGCTTCTGAAAACAGCCCAGTCACAGTAGAAGTAGTTAAGTTATTGACTCTGCAATGTCGTCGACCAACACGAAAAAAGGCCAGCTAACAGCAACCAGTTAATGTACAGTGCTGGGTAAAACAGACCGTTGAGATATAAGGCCGTTAGCCACTGAAAAAATACGGTATGGATGACGGGATAAAAAAGGAACTGAACTCTGAGTTGATTTTCTGTTACCAAATAATTTCATCTGCCTGAGAATTACAGTGATACAACAAACATCTTTGTACTAACAATTTTAACACAGGCGCATGTGTGGCTGTGTGGTAAGAAGTTAGTTTCCCAATCACATTGCTCCGGGTTCAGTCCCACTGTGTGGCACCTTGGGCAAGTATTTTCTGCTATAGCCTTGGGCCGACCAAAGCCTTGAGAGTGGATTTGGTAAACGGAAACTGAAAGAAGACTGTTTTACACACACACACACACACATATATATAGACGAGTTCAGCAAAAATTTATGATGAATTCAGATGAATATGGTCCTTAAGTTCAGGCACCAGAGTTTAATATGGTATTATCCATACAATTTCAAAATAAGGTGATTAAAATCAAAATAAGCAACAAGGATATCAAGAGGTAATGCAGTACGATCGTTTCAAGAAACTCCATTTAATTGACCAGTGCAGTCATTACATCACTTTAAATGCCGAGCAATCCTCAGCTGCATAAAAACATAGAATTTAATTAAATTAAAACAGATGGACACATTAATATAATTTTACCTAAATCTCCAAGAAGGTAAGGAGATAGACAAATAACATGCTGTCTTCACTTCAGCTAAGAAGCTACTAAGATATCAAGAAGAAAGACTTGTTACAGATTTTGCTTGTCACCCTTTTATGGGGTCAGTTTTAATTTATAGACTAGTTCATCAAATCTTTGTATATTTGACACATGAGGATAACTCTAGAGTTTAACTTTAGGACAGAATATTATATTCATATCTTGAAGCTGTATCTTTATTTTACAGTATTTCAAAGAACAATACAATAATTATAAGTAATATACTAATGGCGGGTAGTGGTAAAATGCAGTAGAATTTCATGGAGTCTCACAAGGTCTGTCAAAGTGTTTTGGAGAACTTTGATCCGCACATTTTTTTTTTGTTTTTACTTTCTGGATGTGAGGGAAGGGGTATCTGCCCTAGCAGACCCTTCAAGACCACAGACTATCCAAGCAATTATCAGGCATAAACTTCGTTTACGGTATGTTTAATATCTGAGAAGAAGAAAGGACATAACTCCGGTAAGATCAGATGACTGAAATTTATAAACAATATGGACAAAGTGATAGATCAGAATGGATCTAGATCACTTCTCTATAATTGTGAGTTCTAAATAATAAAAACAACTATTACCTATAGAGTTTCCTTTTCTAATTATTAGTACAAATATTTAAATGTGAAGTCGTATGGCTATTAGGATTATGATAGGTTACTGCGCCGGTCGGAGCGCTGGTCCTTGAGTAAAGTGCATTATTTTTCGTTACTCTAGTCTGCTCAACTATATACGAATACTAGCTTAGCACTAGTACAGCTCTCTGTCAGTGTTTTGTGTGTGTGTGTTTTCTTTCCTCCCGCCAACTCCCACGCCCTCAATCTCCCACTGAGTCAAGGGTAGAAAACCCGAGAGGGTATCTATGTCTGCTTGCGACTATGCAGGTGCCTAAAATAATAAATGAAAGCATGGTACGTGCTACCTAGTATTACTCGCTTGTGAGTGACTGCTAAACTTTATTTCGGTTTTACTACTTCAGCGGTAGTTTGATGTTTTATATATATATATATATATATATATGTATATATATATATATATATATATATATAT
>NC_068982.1:73028348-73029122 GCF_001194135.2 Octopus bimaculoides | reverse complement strand
TATATATATATATATATATATATATATATATATATTTTATATAATATATATATATACACATACATACATATCTACAATAATAAAGGCTTACATTTGCTCTACATAGACATATTATACTTTTTGGAATCAGGATGATCTCAGGATTATAAATCTGTCCTTCATTTGGTTCTTAAACGTCCAGCATCGGGATCTGATTTGAAAGCATTTAGTTTACTATTTCTAGCGGATAAAGCTTGGCTGATTCATGCCATTTTAGTGGTGTTTGTCAGATAGCGTCGGAGATCAAAGGGGAGATAAATGACATTTACTTCGTTAATTTTACGTCGAGATAAGAACTTTGGGATGAATTGGCCAAGAATTCAACTTGGGACCGGAACAATAGAATGATTGCATTACAGAATTAATTTTCGTCCGTCCTCAACCGCTGATCAAACACCACCAGGGTTTATAATCATTATAGATGTATTACAGTCGTGCTATTTAGCTCTCTTTAGTTTTGGGCCGCAGGCCCAATTAACCCTCTGCAGAAGCTAGCTAATTAGGCGGCTTTTAAGCTAGTATACATGTATATATAAACACATGCATACATACATACATACATACATACATACATACATACATACATACATATATATGTGTATATGTATGTATACATATATATATATATATGGTGGAGGAGATGTCCTCCTGGGGCTAAAAGCAACAGTAACATCCACCCCTAGGGGTCAGCCACACTTAAGTGGCAATATACTACACTTTATATATATATATATA
>NC_068982.1:73023479-73024986 GCF_001194135.2 Octopus bimaculoides | reverse complement strand
TCTCTCTCTCTCTCTCTCTCTCTCTCTCTCTCTCTCTCTCTCTCTCTCTCTCTCTCTATATATATATATATATATATATATATAAAGTTTAGCTTTTACTTTATAATTATTAAGATAGCAGAATAGTGTGAAGAATTTGATTCTTTTATGGAAATTTGTTAATTTTCTCTTGATTTTCTCTTAAGCATAGAATAAAAATATAATAATGAAAACAGGCGAATGACTTGTTTACTATTGCTACAATCGTTTCATTAAATGTCTTTACTGTGACGTAAACATGATACTGTCAAGTGTGCAATATGCACAACATTAATACAATTATGCAATACATTATGTAAGGCTCAACACATCAGGCTACCAAATAAACAAGCGAGCACTGACTTGTTTATTAATCAATAGATCATCAAAAGGTGACTTGTTTACAAGTACCATGTTTACATAACAATAAAGACCCTTAATGAAATACTTGTAGCACAACGAGATGTTCTTTATTATATATACATGGGCAAAGCATAGTTACGAAGTTTCGAGTTCCATCCCATTACGTGGTATTTTGAACAAGTGCTATAGCCCGGGGTCGACCCAAATATCAAGAAGAATGTCACTGGATGGAAAGAGACTGTTCGAAAGTCTATCAGGTGAATTGTACATCTAACATCTAGCCTTGTTATATACTATGTCACGCTGAATCTGTCTATGAATTACGCGAGAATACATGTCTACGATATATTGAACCACTTATCGCTAATTCAACGAACATTTGGTGTTTGAACAATTAAACTCGGTACAATTAAACTTTATTGTGTGTATGTATGTGTGTGTGTATGTGTGTGCCTGTGTATGTGTATGCCTATGTGTGAGCGTGTGTGTGTATGTGTGTGTGTATGTGTGTGTGTGCTTGTGTGTAGTAATATGAGTCGTAAATCTTTTTGTATTCTTTTATCTTTTACTTGTTTTAATCATTAGGCTGCGGCCAAGCTGGGGCGTCACCTTCAAGGGTTTCGTCGAAAAAACCGCTCCCAATATTTATTTTTAAGTTTGATACTTATTCTATCGCTCTCTTTTTGGCAAACCGCTAAGTTACAGAAGCATAAAGAAACCAACACAGTTGCCAAACCGAGTAGGAGCGGAAGAAACACAAACACAAAGACATGGACAGGCTTCCACGCAGTTTCCACCTTTCAGATTCACTCACAAAGAATTCTTCGGTTCGACGCCATAGTAGAAGACATTTGCCTGAAGTACAGCACGGTGGGATTGCACCTGAACCCGTGTGGTTGCAAAGTGAACTTTTTTAACCACATATTTTATAAATGGAAAACGTAATACTTCGAGTAGAGTGGAGAGAGATATTTGATATATCAAAAGTTGACAGCTTACTAAGAGTTTCCCCTAGATTGGGCTTTTCATGACTATCTATCCTCTCTCTCTCACACACACACATACATACCTGCACGTACACGCACTAATAGTGAACATCCTATTATATATATATATATATATATAT
>NC_068982.1:73021884-73022916 GCF_001194135.2 Octopus bimaculoides | reverse complement strand
TCATGAAATTAACGTGCAAGTGGCTGAGCACTCCACACACACGTGTGCCCTTAACGTAGTTCTTGGGGATATTCAGCGTGACACAGTGTGACAAGGCTGACCCTTTGAATTACAGGCACAACAGAAACAGGAAGTAAGAGTGAGAGAAAGTTGTGGTGAAAGAGTACAGCAGGGTTCGCCACCATCCCCTGCCGAAGCCTCGTGGAGCTTTTAGGTGTTTTCGCTCAATAAACACTCACAAAGCCCGGTCTGGGAATCGAAACCGCGAGTCCGCTGCCCTAACCACTGGGCCATTGCGCCTCTACACAATATGGCCTAAGAATTGGAAAATTTTAATGTATAACTATGAGGATAAAAACTTTAAATAATTTATTACCAGTGGTAATGTTTTTATTCACTTTAGTACCTATTAGCAGCGTGCCTTTAGAATTCCGTTTTTTTTTTTCGTCGTTTGGGTTTAACATGTAAGACATCCTGTCAAGAGATCTCTTCGTGTATAAATCTTTACACACTGTTACATAAGAAAATATTTTGTCTTATGACTTTTATTAAGCATGCGAACCACTGGTAATAAATTATTTTACTTTTTTACCCTCATACTTATACAGTAAAATTTCCCAATTCTTAAGCCATATAGTACACAGTTTAAATTTATTTACTGTTAGGCTGTTATAACTACGCTCGTGCACTAAGTTTGAATCCATAATGTATAAAGATAGGGCTATCTTGCCCATGTGTTTGCCTCATGTTTTCGATACGTATTATAGCTACATAATTATGCATTCCTTAGCGATCCTACTGACGAGCTACAGATATCAAATTAATTTATCTGGTCATTAATAGCGAAGCTCGAGTATAGGAATAACTATTTTTTTATTCACTCTAGTGCCTATTAGTTGCATGCCTTAAGAATCCCTTTTCTGTGGTTTGGGTTTAACTGCCCTTTTTGACATGTAAGAAGTTTTGTCAAGGGTCTTCTCTCCGCGTATAAATCTTTATGCACTCATATATATATATATATATATATATATA
>NC_068982.1:73019897-73020697 GCF_001194135.2 Octopus bimaculoides | reverse complement strand
TGTTATTAAGAATGGATTTGAATTCTAGAAATTTTTCATAGGGTTCATTCCATATGATGAAACAATCATCCAAATATCTTTTCCAGTTATCCATTAAAAAGATGTGGAAAAGGTGTCCAAATTTCTGACGTGAGGTTTCATATAGTGTTACTTCAAAAAAAACCATTATGAGGTTCGCAAGGACTGGTGCAGCTTTAGTACCCATCGCGATCCCACATTTTTGGCGAAAGTATGTGTGTGCAAATAGGAAGTAATTGTTGGTCAGAATGAACTTAAGTGATTCTATGATGAAAGTTGTGTTGATGCGATTAGGAAATGTTTCTGGGTGTTTGTGCAGCCAGAATTTAATTGCCTCAATCGCATACATATATATATGTGTGTGTGTGTATGTGTATGTATGTATCTATATACTTATGTATGTACATATGTGTATGTATATACATATATACATATGTGTACATATATGTGTGGGTGTGTAAGTATGTATGTATGAATCTGTGTAGTTATGTGTATGTATATGTATCTGTGTGTGCCATAAATATCGCCATCCGTTAGAGAAAAAATTTGTAGTTTGGAATCAGTAGTTCTTTGACTGCTATTTCTGAATTCTCAGTATGTTGGAGAAGCAGGCTTCTGCTAATCCCTGTATATTTATGAATATAAATGGTTTTACCGATAAAGGTTTTTTCATACTGAGCTACTCGGTAAAATTGTTAATTATTAATTTTATTACTAATTGACGATTCCCTGCCCTATATATCTATCTATCTATATATGTATATATATATATATATATATAT
>NC_068982.1:73016113-73019302 GCF_001194135.2 Octopus bimaculoides | reverse complement strand
AACATGTCATTTCACGTTGCTCCAGTCCATTCAGCTGTAAATGGTTTCCAGCTAAAGCTGAGAAGTTAGCCCTACGACAAATTGGTCTCCTGTTCAGTGAGGAGTTTTGTAATTTCGGTCTCGTATAGGCCTTGTAGAAATCAGGTTAAGCTCCAGCCTCGTAAGTCCTCGTGGCTTAGTGGTTAGGGTATTCAGCTCACGATCGTAGGGTCTTGAATTCGAAAACCGGGCGGCGCATTGTGTCCTTGAGCAAGACACTTTATTTCACGTTGCTCCAGTCTACTCAGCTGGCAAAAATGAGTAGTGCTTGAATTTCAAAGGCCAGCCTTGTCACACTCTGTATCCCGCTGAATCTCCCTGAGAGCTACGTTAAGTGTATGCGTGCCTGTGGAGTACTCAGTCACTTACACGTTAATTTCACGAGTAGGCTGTTCCGTTGATCGGATCAGCTGGAACCCTCGTCGTTGTAATCAACGGAGTGCCAGTTTAGCAGTTAATGAGGTCAACTTTGTCTTCCATCCTTTCGGGGTTGATAAAAAAGTACCAATGTAATGCGGTGGAGTGACAAATCAATGAAAAGGCTATGTGTGATGTTTTGCAGTATATATTCCGGCTCTTTGCCATCTGTTTCGACTTAAGTGCATGGCCTTTTCCATGGATAAATATCAGTGGTGTAGAGAAAGATATTTTCCTGCATGGAGAACTGCTAGTTTTTTTCAACATGCCATAATTCCTGCATATACATGTGTAGATGCGTGGTTAACGATGACTGACAGAGGCCTTTTATTTATGGCATTCCTTTCTCTACAATCATTATTCTATCATATCCACGTGGCATACTCAGTACAGCAGGCGTGGTTGTGTGGTAAGAAGATTGCTTCCCAACCACATGGTACCGGGTTCAGTCCCACTGTATGGTACCTTGAGGTAGTGTCTTCTACTATAGTCTCGGGTCGACCAAAACCTTATGAGTGGATTTCGTATACGGAAATTGAAATAGCCCGTTGTATACGTGTGTGTGTGTGTGCGTGTGTTGTGTGTCTGTGTCTGTATGCGTGCGTGTATGTATGTATATATATATATATATATATATATATATATATATATATATATATATATATATATCTATCTATATATATATATATAAAAGTATATATACATACATATTTGAAATTAAAATGACAAAGGAAGCGGGGTCTCCACATATTCTTCATAATTTGACGACTTCCTGTTTACCAGGGAATCAGATAACAGCAGCAAAAGAATTCCATGCTTCTTTTTCAACAGCAGACATGGTCTTGAAAAACTGCTTGTCCTGCAATCCCCACCTAATCTGTGGTCTGTCAAACACGCCAACCTTAATTTTCTCACAAGAGAAAGTTGGAAACTTTCTGCTTCAGTATTTGCAACAGCCACTGTCTCAGTGTTCCAAACAAATGTTTTACACTCTATGAGGTGTCCCAGTCTTTGTCTCGATCACCAAGTTTCATGCTAAAGTAAGGTACGCTTTCTTCACAAAATCTGTGAAATACGATTGTTTTAGGAGTGGAGAGTAATGAAAGTCATAGCATGCCACCCCACATCTTCCCACGGGGTCTTAAAATTAATGCTGCGGTATATGTCATAATGCAGGAGACATTCCACTACAAACATCGTCAGCCTACATCGGGATCATGAACTCAATGGTACAGTTAGTGATCGCATCGCAAGAAAAGGTTGATTCCATATTGATTATGATAATTATATGGTTTAATTTTGTGATTCAATTTGTAAATTAACTCTCATTTTTTGTTATTGACAAGTTGTTTTACGCACTTCATCTGATACAGACATTTGCAATGAGTAGAAATGATACGAAGGAACAGTGTTTGTAGCTGGCCTCTATGTTCTTTGGCAAAAGTATATACAACAGTCGAGAGAGATGTATTTCTGTTGATTCATATGACACGTCAATGCTCAGATATGAATAGGCTAAGTAGTCACATCAGTTTAACTTTCCAATAAATACTTGCCAGACAGACACACCAGGTATCCGATAGAAAGCATTCATTGTGTTGCTTTAACAATAGTTTACCTTTCTGTCACTTATCTCTTTACCTATTGGAAAAGTGTCACCTATACAGAAAGCTAAGTGCAAATGCAAGCTGGTTTATATTTCTGCATACTGTGGAATGAGCTTGTACAAAATCTCGAGTTACCAATACGCTATTTTACTTCATTGAGTTTTTATACTCTATTTTCTTTCTAAATAGATTAGTAAACAGGCTCAGAATACTGTTGACTTAGTTACTTGCATTTTGTTCAATGAATAAACAGACCAAAAAACAAAATATATTTTCGTAACTGAATGATGAGAATAATATTTATACGAAATCACACAACGTTACTATTGTTGAAGGCCTTCACAAAAATATCATTGTATTACGTCAAATCACATCATTGCATTTATCTTAAGCATGTAACTTCGGTCACATTCTAAACGGATTCATTTTATGTTCCAAATATTGGTTGACAGACAAATTCCTTCGTTTTTTTCTTATTTATAAACATATATATTTGGCACTCGATAGCCATGCGTCTGAAAAGAGTTAAAATTTATTTACGATTAAAAAATGATGGACAAAAGTTGTAAAGAAAGAATAGAATGACAAAAAAAAAATTAAAACACTACGATAAAAATAATGGAAAGGATTGAAATAAATGAAAAAAAATAACGAACGGATTTAAGTGACAACCAAATACATGAGGTAATATTTATGTAATGATTAAGACAGCGAGCTGGCAGAATCGTGAGCACGTCGGGCGAAATGCCGTTACGTTCTGAGTTCAAATTCCGCCGAGGTCGATAAATTAAATACCAGTTGCGTACTGAAAGCGATCTAATTGATTGCCCCCTCCTCAAAAATTTGTGCCTAGAGTAGAAAAGAATATTTGTGTAATGATTAAGACAGCAAGCTGGCAGAATCGTGAGCACGTCGGGCAAAATGCTTAGTGGTATTTCATCCGTCTTTACGTTCTGAGTTCAAATTTCGCCTTTCATATTTCTGGATTGATGAAATAAGTACCTGTCGAGCATCTTGTAGAGGTGGGGCGATGTGATCAACATACTCTACCCCCAAACTTGCTGATCTTGTGCCAAAATTTGAAATCAATATTTACGTAATGATTCCCTTGGTTGATAATTCTAAT
>NC_068982.1:73007301-73015222 GCF_001194135.2 Octopus bimaculoides | reverse complement strand
ATCGTCGTCGTCGTTGTCATCATCATCATCATCATCATCATCATCAACAACAGCAAATGCAGTTCTGATAGTTATCGATTGTTGATATAACGACCAAGAAAACGCGTTAGAAAACAATTACATATTAAAATTCACACACGAATGATAAATTTATATTTCCCAATTTACAATTCACATACGAATGACAAATTAAGTTTGCTTCACTTCATTGTGCAATTCTATAATAATGAAGTTATTCTCCAGCTACATGAAACCGCCAAATGATGAAGGCTGTAGGGAATTATAAATACTGTCCATCATAAACCATACAGCAGGCTTACTTTTAACAATAGTTTCATTTACATATTTTATTGGTGAATAAATCAATAGAACGGTAACAAGCTGTTCCGACTATTATAAATAGTACATAGGATATGAGGTTCCGTAAATGATGTAATAAATAGAACTTAGGGGATAAAACTTTAAAGATTATATTATAGATATAACATAGAGCATGAGGCTTTAGAAACCATACATAGGCGAAGGTGTGGCTGTGTGGTAAGAAGCTTGCTTCTCAACACATGGTTCTGGGTTCAGTTGCATTGCGTGGCACTTTAGGGAAGGTGTTTTCTACTATAGCCTCGGGTTGGCCAAAGCCTTGCAGTGGATTTAGCTGATGGAGACTGAAAGAAGCTTGTCATACACACACACAAACACGCACACACACATATACATGTGTGTGTGTGTGTGTGTGTGTGTGTGTGTGTGGCGTGTCTTTGTGTCTGTGTTTGTCCCCTTTGTATCTGTGATGGTATCACAATAAAAACACTGGTAATTGCGCAACCTGATAATCGCTACTTCATATGAGTAACAATGAAAAAACAAAATACTATGAATAACAGTGGTAATGAAACTGAAGCTCTTGATGGTGACAGTGTTGCATCCAGTAGGCTCAGAGATTCTGGTCCAACTCCAGCTTGTCGTTATCCAGCAAGGGACCAGTACACACAGCGTAGATGGAACAAACAAGTCAATGCTGTGGTCATGGAGTGTTACTACCTGAGCAACCCCGTAGACGAAACGGGCGTTCATCTTAGGGGGTTACCGACAACGTATGTATAATCATTGGAGAGAAAGAGGATTGTTTCAACTCACGGAACAGAGATTATGTGATCAAGCTAGAGTAATAAGAAAAAATCGTTGGTTCACAGAAGTAGAGCTCGAAGATATCAAAAGACGGGTATTGGAAAACAACAGCAGAAGAAACGATGATATCACTTAAAGGCCTAAACATTAAACATTTTCTGGGTTGATTGATTTGGGTACTCCACAGCCCCGTTCGCGTAAACACTTCTCAGATTATGTTCGAATGCAACCGAATGTTCCAGTGAGTATTCTTTGAGATATTTTGTGCTGAAAGATTCCAGTATATTGAGGATATTCTTTTCTTTTAAGTTCGATATATTATCTTAATTTTAATTTTACTAGCAATCTATCTTTTGCATGCTGTTTATCTTTTGGATCTAATCAGTACCTGATTTCCCATTGCGCTTAAGTGTCTTAAGCATAAGGCCCCGTTGACCGGGGGTGGGGTGGTATCTTCCTACCCCACCAGATTTTTTACGATGAAATTTTCAAATGTCAAACGTTCAAATGTTTTTCCTAAAAATTATTAAAGAGAAATTAATAATGTGAATGTTTTCACATGTTATTTTTTAACAAAACATTGTATATAAACATTTCTGTATACAAAAATTGTTTTTGACCAGTAACATAATACAATATGAACGCACTCATTATATTATCTAATAAATAATACTTTGATAAAATAATTCACATGTTGAAAATAATATATTTTCACTGAGTATACCCATACAAAATATTTCATAGATAATTTGTATACAAATATGCAGTGTGCACTGGTCAACGTAAAAAAATTACAGAGATAAAACGAGTTATATTGTGAACACAGTATTGTTATTAAATAACATTGATAGATAATACAGTATTGTTATGAAATACACTGATAAATAACACTGATAAATAATTGCAATGTAAAAAAAAATTCTATGATGTGAACGTACCTTAAGTTGGCTTTTTGCTGTGAAGTATATGCGGTATATTGGTCATGTTGTATAAGAGTGTTTGTGTATGTCATTGTTTTTCGTTTAGTGTATTTTGTAAGTTCGATCTAGTTTGTTGCAAGTTTTTACCCAACTTTCTGTTTTAATTTTTGATATTATATAGTTAATTTCTTTTGTTAATTTATTACATATTGACTTTGAATTTGTATTAAGTTCCTAGAATTGAATCCAAACAACTGATATTCTGCTCCAGTTCTATAATCGTAACAATGAGTAGACCTTATGGAAGCGGTGTAAGTAAAAGAAAACGTCAAAAAGAACAAAACGATATAGTCAAACTTTTAAAGCCAATCACATCATTTGGCTTTGCCTACTCAGAACAAACAAGTTCAACAGCAGATACAGAAGATTCAGATGCGTTACTTGGCACCCAGGAACAGTTTTCAGTAGCACTTAGTACCAGTGGCACCCAGGAATATTTTTTAGTAACCTCAACTACCAGTGACATTGAAGAAACTTCTTCAGTAACTCCAAGTATCAGTGGCACCCACGAACATTTGTCAGTAACTCCAAGCGCTGATATCATTGTCAAGAATTACGTAGGTTTTTGGACCACATTGAATAATGAAGAAATTTCATACTGGATTGAGAAATACCCCTCAGAAGATCAACACTTAGATAAACCTTTTGTAACTTCGAAGCGAACCTACAAAATTCAAACTCATTCATGCTCAAGAAGTTTAATCTTCTCCACTAAAATAAATAGAGAAACCTACCCTCGGGAATGGCTAAAATAAAGGAAAAGTTTACTGTTTTGTGTGCAAATTTTTCTCAAAATTCTCTGAGAATGTTTCTTCAACCACAGCTCTAGCTTCTTCAGGATTTGATAACGGGTCTCATCCTCAAATTATTAAGATCCATGAAAATTCATATGGACTCTTTGTTGACCTACTTAACAAGAAAACGTGGTCAGACGCTTACAACAAAACTTGATGAGCAATTCAAAGCAGAACAGGAATACTGGAAGCATGTACTTCAACGGGTGATGGCATTGATTTGTCTGTTGGCAGAACATGGATTGGCTTTGAGAGATGATAAAACCTTCGGCTCACCAAACAACGGAAACTTTCTCCATCCAAAACCATATGTGAAGAAGTTATCCAGCTAATACTTAAAAAAGGGTCTTGAAAAACTAGTGAAAGAAATCAAAGAAACAGGGTACTTTAGTGTATCGGTCAATTCAGCACTAATGTTTCCAATGTTGATCAACTAACTGTAATTGTTAGATATGTTTCTCTTCTTGATGGAATACTGGTTGAATGATTCTTGAAATTCATTGAACTGATGGATCACACAAGTGAAAGAATGGCTGAATTGACAGTGAACTTCTTTGAAGAACTTGAAAATGATTTCAGTAATTGCAGAGGTCAATCATATGACAATGCAGCTAACATGACTGGAAAGTATAATGGCGTTCAACAGAAAATTCTGGAAAAGAATAAGTTTGTAAAATTTATTCCCTGTGCTAGACATCCGCTAAATCTGGTTGGAAGAGCTGCAGTTGACTCGTGCCTTGATGTAGTGAATTTCTTTGGCGTTGTCAATGAATTTTATTGCTTTTTTTCAGCCTCTACAAGACGGTGGGCAGTGCTGAAAAACTTCATGCCACCAGAGTCAAAAGCTCTGCAACAATTATCTGGCACAGAACTACGACAGCTATCAGTGAAAGTTACACTCATATTGTTGAAGCATTCAATCGTGTCGATGATGATGACACTGAAAAGAGTAATACTAGACAAGCTCAAAATCTTTTGCAAAAAATGGAAAAATTTGTATTTGTATTCAGCTTTGGACAGGTTTGCTTGAGAAGTTTCACAAAGTAAGTAATGCCCTTCAAAGTGTACAGATTTCATTGACCACGTGTGCAAACCTATACAGTTCACTCCCGCAATTTGTTTCCAGGACACGGGTAAACTTTGGTGAGATTGAGGCGCAAGCAAAAATTGCTCTACCTAAAGTACAAAACTCTCCAAAGCAGGGTAGAGTACGAAAACGACAACACAATGATGGCAGCGCAACTAAAGCTTTGGATGAAGTTCTTCCAAGAGATAACTTTAGATGCATTCATTTATCCTTGTAATTGATGTTCTTTGCTCAAATTTAGACAGAAGAACTATTGTGCATAGGAATGTTGCTGACAATTTCTCGTTTTTAATTCATCTTCAAGCACCGAGGACACAAATTTTCCATGGTGTCAAGAGACTAGAACAAGAATATCCAAAGGTTGCTGATATCAGTCTTGTTGATGAACTCTTGACTTTCTGCATGAACCTCTAAGTCAAACAGGCTCATGCAGAAAAAGAAAGTTTCAGCCACCAAGACATGTACCAAGACAGGAGAAAATTCAGGCTACTTTCCCAAATGTGGAAACAGTTTTCAGATTGTTCCTGTGTTTGATGGTCGCCAACTATTCGGAGAGAGATCCTTTCCTAGGCTGAAAAGGATCAAAAGTGACCTTCGTTCAACAATATCACAAGAGCGGCTGTCTAGTCTGAGTATTCTCTGTATAGAGATTGATAAACTGCGACTTATTGATTTGGATGAAATCATTGATGAGTCTGCAATTAGGAAAGCTCGAAGGAAAAATGTTCTGACATTAAATTGCCTGCTGCAAATGTGTAAATAAGCCTCAACAGGATAATATAAAAACGGCAATTTGATTATTTGACTGTTTTGTGTAAACAGTAAACTTTTTCATCAATCATCATTGTATGATTTAAGATTGTTATTTTCAAATAAAGTTTATGAATAAAAATGTTGTCGATCTTCAAAGGTTAAATGTTACATGATGCTCACTGTAATGACTGTTCTATCTGTTCTCTTTTTATCAAGTTTGACTATTTCATCATGTGACCTGTGTAAGACAGCGTTAGGCAGGTTGGGGCTTTGGTTAATATATAATAGCTTCAAGTTTGTTGCAGTGTACATATCTGACCTATAGCCAGAGAGTCTAAACCTGAATTTAATCATAAAACTCTCCAAAAACATTCTCTGAGCTCTGATAATTAAAAAATTTGACTAAGACTCGTTTAAAAAAATAGTGATTAAGCTGGTAACATGTAATATTTTAACTACTCCTAAATTTCCTGAGCATGTATGTCTGACTGTCCAAGTAAGGGACCTCATAACTTAGCTAGCACAGAGCCTCATTTGTCCTACATTCGGCACTGGATCTAATTGTTTTTGTATCTTTCTAACTTCTTCAGATAATCCGTGGCATCAGAGGTGCGTAATTTTGTCTATTAATTATTTGTTTGATTTTCAAAAAACGGTGAATTTTAATCCATCTTTGTTCTCTTAATTTTCTTTGCTATTTTCCTAAGGGAAGAATTTGTTGTCGTTTGGGAGAAATTGTTCTTCCTCACTTGTTTTAATTGTTTTATTTTGAGTCTTTTGCATATTTTTTCTTGCTTTCTTTTTAAATTTTCGCTTGTAATTCTTTCTTGCTCAGTGTTTTATAGGGATGTGATGCTACAAACGGAAGGGTAGGGGTTTGCTCATTTATTTGTGAAACTGAACTCAGAGATATTTTCTTTGTTACTTCCAGAGTTTTGCCTGGTCGTGTTCTGGAAACTGGAGTTTGTTGTTCTTTTTGGTGTTGCTGTTGATTTTGATTATTTCCATTTTCTTTCTTTTTGATTCATCTTCTTAATTCTTCGGGGCATTCAGCTCTAACGGATGTCTTACTCCGAAAAGTATAACAGCCAAGATTTCTACTCGGTATTATCAATCTCATACACTTTGTTTCTGTACCTTCTACAAGATAGTTTTAGTATGACTCTTTGACCTTATTACTAGAACTTACAAGTTCATTTTGACGTCCTTGACCACAGATCGCTTTTCTTTAGCACAGCTTTGACCATACACCCATACTGCTACACAAAAGTCACTGCTAGCCAGGGGTTTATGTAGTTTCCATTGTCTTTATTGTATTTCGTTGACACATGTACTGTGGGTATAAATATATAGTCGGAGGTATGTCTGACAATATCAACCAGTATTTTGGAGCGTTTTCAATTCAAATGTGTAACGGATAGTTCTATAGTTTTCGCCTTCTTCAATGTGTCTTTTATCTTTTACACGTTTCAAGTCATTACAGAGAGGCCATGCTGGGGCACCGCTAGAAAGAATTTTTAGTCGAATGAATCAACCTCGGTACTTATTTTTTTAAGCTTGGCACTTATTCAATCGATCTCTTTTGCCGAAAAGCTAAGTTACAGGGACGTAACAACACCAACACCAGTTGTCAAGCGGTGGTGGGAACAGAGACACAAAGATACACACACGCATGCACACACACATACATATACATACACACATACATACACACATACATACAAGGGTTGGACTAAATAATGTAAACACCTTAAAATATTAAACAAATTTATTTTAATATGGGGTAGGACCGCCTTTGGCAGTAATTACAGCTTGAATTCTATGAGGTATGGATTCGTACAAAGTTTGAATTGTTTCCAAAGGAATTTTTGTCCATTCTTCAGCTAAAACGGTCCAGTTCTTGAAGTGATGATGGTGGAGGATATCGACTTCTTACTTGTTTTTCTAAAATGCACTATAAATGTTCAATAATATTGAGATCTGGGGACTGTGGTGGCCAGATATGATGTTCAACTTTACTAGAATGTTCCTCATGCCATTCCGTAACAACTTTAGCTGTTTGAATTGGTGCATTATCATCCTGAATGATTGAGTTTCCCTCCGGAAACAGTTCCACAGCCGTAGGATGAATTTGATCAGATAAAATGCTTAAATAGTCTTAACTATTAATTCTGCCATAAAGGAAAACCATTGGGCCGGCGGATTTCCAAGATATAGCCCCCCTCCCCTCCTCAGATCATCACAGATCCTCCTCCATGTTTAATAGTTAGAAGAAGGCAATCTGGATCTAATGCTTCTTTTGGCTGTTTCCACACGTATACTCGGCCGGTGGTCGGAAATAAGGCAAAGGATGACTCGTCCGAGAAAATAACATTCTTCAATTGCTCTAGGGACCAATTCTGTAGGTTTTTACTCCACTCTAAACACTTTATAACGTTTGTTTTTGAAAGTAGTGGTTCTCTGATTGTAGCCCTCCTGCGAAATCTGGCCTCGTATAACTCCTGGCGAACAGTTTTTGTGGAAACTGGGTTCTCGAGGTGGTCATTATGCTCTGCAGTAATTTTGGGAGCCGTACTTTTGTGATCCTTTCTAACAATTTGCGTAAGAGTCCGATGGTCCCTATCTGAAAGTTTTGGTTTTCTTCCGGGGTTTTGCTTCAACGTGGAGGTTTTTCCCTCTTTCTCACAGGTTTTCGTTACTTTCGAGACAGTACTTCTTGATACACCAGACATTTCGGCTGTTTTCGTTACGCCAGCGCCTGCCATATGAGCACCAACAATGTGACCTTTTTGAAAGTCCGATAGATCTGTCATTTTAGTGTATTTTAATTACCTTTGTCTGATGATGTCTGAAAAGAAACAGGAATTTCAGCAAAACATATTAAGCAACACTAATAATAAAAAAAAACATAAAAATAAACAAGCTTTTGACGGTTTTATAGATATTTCAAAATTATAATGCTATGATGCTAGGTGTTTCCATTATTTTGTCCAGCCCTTGTATATATAATTTTAACGATTATAAGGGTGTCTATTTCCTTCTATCTTGTCTGTGTATGTGTGTGTGTGTGTATGTATGTATGTATGTATGTATGTATGTATGTATGTATGTATGTATCTATCTATCTATCTATCTATCTATCTATCTATCTATCCTAGGTATCTATCTATATATATATATAT
>NC_068982.1:73005108-73006899 GCF_001194135.2 Octopus bimaculoides | reverse complement strand
TATATATATATATATATCCATACATACAGACGTGACAGAAGTAAAAAGACACCCTTGTAATCGTTAATATTTATTTAAATCTGAAATTTTATATTCAAATTATTTATTAATTCTTACAATGTGGATATTTAATATTTGGTAGGCATGCCCTTTACATTTTTCAATGCAAGGACCCTATTAGTTACGTTAATGATCAGATGACGAATATGTTTTTGAGAATTTTTTTGCCAAGTTTCATGAAGTAATCTTAAAAGATATGGCTTGAAGATGCTTCCTTATTCTTTTTATGAAGTGTCCTACACAATATGCCCCAGAGGTATTCAACAGGGTTCATATCTGGTGACTGACTTGGCCATGGAAGCTTTTTAATGCCAACAAGTCTTGGATCATTTTAGCCGTGTGACAAGGAGTTCCATCTTCCATAAATAGTCTTCTCTTTAATCATTTCACCACTGGAGAAGATTGGAAGGAGTCCTTTCTGCAATATGGACATATATTTATCTGAGTTTATGTTTCCCTCACACTCTACCAGCTCTGATTGACCATTGCTCTTAATTGCTCCCCAGATCATCGCAGAATAACTGCCATGTTTCATTGTTGGCTGCAATATTTTCACGTCAAATTCTTGATCATAGAGTCTTCAGACCCACGCTCAACCATTGTCAGAAAATACAACAAATCTGAATGTACTGGAGAATATGACAGTGTCCCAAAACTCTAGTGGCCTCTCCACCATCTCATTGGCCCAATCTTTGCTCCGCTTGGTATTGGCTGGTCAAAGAAGTGGCTTCATTCTTGCTGTTCTGCCATAATAACCAAGTTTGTAGAGATACCTGACAGCTGTTCTGGGATTGATATCAACTTGTTCTGCTATGTCAGAGATCTTGCAACACGGATTATCCTTCACACTTCTCTTAACAAAGAGAAGGGTTCTGTCAGAGAACTCTGGTCGACTTGGGCGAAGTGATGTGGACTCCTTCCCCTCTCTGGCGAATTGCGCAATCACTCTATTAACTGTAGAAAGCGGAATCCCTAGATTTTCTCCGATTGACATCTTTGAAATTCTGACAGTTCCAACGTTTCTTTTATACATGGCATAATAAAACAGTCACATATAGAACCTGAAACATAAAAATGCCAATTAATAAAATATACAAACCTTCACAAGTTAGAATAAACATAAAACGGTGTTTTATGGGTTGTCTATTTACTTCTGTCGTGTCTGTGCATATATACGACGGGCTTCTTCCAGCTTCCGTCTACCAAATCCTCTTATAAGGCTTTTGTCGGCTCGAGGCAGAACCCAGAACAATGTGGCTTGGAAGAAATCTTCTTACCATACAGCCACGCCTGGGTGGGGTGGAGGTGTTTGTTGCACTACTTGACGTGAGAGGAAATTTAATTGCCTTCCGTAATTTCGTAATTTCGTATCATGTTATCACCCTTTCCAAGGCAAAGAAATGCTGCTAAGTTTTTCACAATACTCTTACCTACATTTTTTTTCTTGAAACTGTGATAGTTCCCAAAATGTTTTTTGTTCATTTAGTATTGCCGCAGGTGTGGGTGTGTGATAAGAAGCTTGCTTCCTAACCACATGGTTCCGAGTTCAGTCCCACTTCGTGACACGTTAGGAAAGTGTCTTCTAGTATATCTTCGGACCGACCAAAATCTTACGTGTAGATTTGGCAGATGGAAACTGAAAGAAGCCCATCATATAAATATAAATATATATATATACGTGTGTGTGTGTGTGTATGTGTGTGTGTGTGTGTGTGTGTGTGTGTGTATGTA
>NC_068982.1:73001643-73002882 GCF_001194135.2 Octopus bimaculoides | reverse complement strand
AAGGATTAGGATGCATGTGTTTCAAGTGTAGTATTTTGCTCGATAAGGCTGGATGTTTATGTGCCAAAACAGGAAATGGGGTAGGGGTTATCCAGTTCCTGTGGATAAGGGGGGACAATTCTGTGGGTTTTATACTCTTTAATTGGAATGCTGAATTCTTTGTCAACAGCATGCTTATGTCTGTTCTTAGAAATACAAGTAACAAATATATATGTATTTAATTAGGTAGGCTAGAAAAAGGAATACAGTCACCGTGGAGTTTACATATTAAGAATCGTTTGGAATTTTTCAATGAAAAGATTCTCCTTGTTGATTCTTTCTTGTGTAGAGATTCTGTCTTTATATTGATAGAAAGGGAATATAAGAAATTTGAGATTTTTATTTCTAGTGTAAGAGTCTATGGGGTCACTGAGTGGAATTTCACGCTATTGTGGGAGATTTATCTGTTCTTTATGGACTGCTACTCTTCTGCGTAAAGGAAGGCTCATCTGTCCAATATAATTGTGTTGGCAGCCTGCGCATGTAAGGACGTAAATGAGGTTCTCGAAGGAACAAGAGATGTTGGTCTTGATTTTAAACTTTGTTCCTTGTTTGAAAGTAAATTCAGGGCCTTCAAGTAGGTAGGGGCAGGTACCACAGTTAAGACATGCACATTTTTTAACTGATGGGGGTGGATGTGGTGTGTGTAGTTTGGTATTTGTTAAGAGTTTTTTCAATGATTTGTGTTGCCTTTTGCATTTAAGGATTTTATGTGTATTGATAAGGAGAGGTCTTGTATGACTGTGGTGTATGCTTCGATGTTGTGGGGGTTGTGGATAGCAATGTATGGAAGTATTTTGAGGTTGGGTGTGTTACTGTGTTAGGTGGTTTTCAGGGTGTTATTGTCGAGTTCCTTGGCACGTTTTATTCCATAGTCTATGAGTGTGGAGGGATATTGGCGTTGTAATAGTGTTTTTTTTTTAGGTCTTGCAGGCGTATTTCTCGAGTGGTTGGGTCAGAGACAATGGTGCAAATCCTTTTAGCTAAGTTGAAGGGGATATTTTTCTCGGTGTGTTTTGGGTGGCATGAGCTGAAGAGGAGGTATTGTTGTGAGTCTGTAGGTTTGTGGTAGATCTCGGTTGTGGTTTGGTTGTTAGGTGTTTTTATAATTAGGAGATCAAGAAAAGGGAGATGATGTTTGGTGAATTCCATAGTAAACTGAATGTTTGGATGTATGTTGTTAAGTGTGGTTTTGAATTC
>NC_068982.1:72998972-73001486 GCF_001194135.2 Octopus bimaculoides | reverse complement strand
TGTGTGTGTGTGTGTGTGTGTGTGTGTGTGTGTGTTTTATTTATGTGCTAACCAGGCTACCATTGATTTCATATTAAGAGAGGCATTTTCATGCAAGATGGAAACGAACGTCAATATCCCATAAAACAAACTTGATAATTGTTAAGAGATATACCACCTTTAACATAAAACCAAAGGTAGCTTAATTAACCCACAAAGAAAGAATATTTATCCACCAATGCGGTATTAAGCACTCATTCTCACTGTCCAATATTAACGTACAATATATATGTATACGTTTGATTATTCAGCTCAACTCTTCTTTCTACGTATATCATATGTTTCTTATTTCTTTATTGCCCACAAGGGGCTAAACATAGAGGGGACAAACGTATATTATATGTTTCTGATATTCGCACACATCTATACTTTAATTTTGATATCCATATTCAGATGTATCTACATTTATTATTATAGAAATTAACCTTCTTATCTATTTCACTCTATATTTCTATGGCTTTAACGTTATCCTTCACACCTTACTCTTTTTCACAGTTTATTATTTCCTATTTTTTTTCCTTTCTTCCTTTTTCCTTTTTTCTAATCAAATCTTCCTTGTTTTTTCCAATATATTATGATGTTATTCCCCAATACCATTATATTACAGGCGCAGCTATTATGATCTACTAATGCAACTATATCAAAGAAAAAAACAGATACATTATATATGCTCATACTTATCGTCTGTTCTACACTAGATAGTCTAACAACTGTGCAAACCGACTCTGATCCTATTAACAAGGCGGCGAGCTGGCACAATCGTTAGCACCCTCGAAAAAACGCTTAGCGGCATTTTTTGTGGCTCTGTATGTTTTGAGTTCAAATCCCGTCGAGGTTAGCTTTATCTTTCGGAGTCGATAGAAAAAGTACCAGTCTTCTACTTGGGTAATTATTATTGACAAACATCATTCCCCTCAAAAATTGCTAGATTTGAGCCAAAATTTGAAAGCAGGTACTTACAATTAAGTTACTTTAAAATTAGCAAATTTATAAAAATAGCACTCTATTATTATTTGTGGTAGTAGTTTTACAATTAGTATTATTGGCAGTATTATTGGCAGAATTGTTAGCATGTCGGGCAAAATGTTTAGCGGCATTTCGTCTGTCTATACACTCTGAGTTCAAATTCCACCGAGGTCGATTTTGCCTTTCATCCTTTTGGAGTCGATAAAATAAGTACCGGTTGTGCACTGGAATCGATAAAATAAGTATCGGTTGAGCACTGGAGTCGATGTAAACGACTTATCCCCACTCCCAAACCTGCTAGCCTTGTACCAGAATTTGAAATCATTATTATTTTTTGTATTATTGATAGAATCATTAGCATGTCGAGCAAAATGCTTAGCGGTAGTTCGTGCGTTTTATGTTCTGAGTTCAAATTCCACTGAGGTTGACCTTGCCTTTCACCTTCTCGGGATCGATAAAATAAAGACTAGTTGAGCACTGGGATCGATATAATCGACTTACCCCTACCTCCAAAATTCCGGGCCTTGAGTTTATTATAGAAAGGATTATTACTAAAGCTAATGTATGCCATATTAGTTAGCAGAGGTGTTATGTTAAGGTTTTCATGAGAACAAGTCCCCTCAAATCTCAAGAATCTTTCTTAGGATTCTTGTAAAATGCAGGATGGCATTTTTGTGCAGGTCGCCTCTGCTCAGTTTCAATTCCGATATTCTCCAGCCTTTTAGGTTGAAGTTTGGGTGTTGTGCCAAGCACAGGATTAACTTTATTAATTTCTTAAACTTTTCAGCTAGGTTCTGATTTTTCTCGTTTGTTTTTTATGATCTTACACCTTTTTTTGTCCTCTATAACCATACCGGGTCTCATTGCTTCAGAAAGTATGGTTAGTCTTTATGGGGAAGTTTCATAAAATCCTGTAATTTCTGTTCTCTCTTACAGCTTCTGATTCGTGTCCGTACCATTTCCCTGTTACTTCAAGGCCATACATTCGGCTGATATTTCAATGTATCTTTTACCATCACAATCATGCCTGCGTTTACATCCTATTTGTGCTATCTTACTGCACTCACTCAAGAGATTGTTGATCCTTTCGACTCCCACAGCTTTTGAATTTGCCCTGAGGCTAAGTTTTGTCAATCTTTACATTCATCTAATCGTCGCAATGCCTTAACTCTGAGCGGCTGTAATTAGCACTTCGGATTTTCGTTTCAAGCTTACATTCGTCAGCTGTAACCAGTGTTCTTTACTTCTAACATGTTTGGTTGTTGCTTAAATTGGCCACGTAATTCCCTCGCTTTCCATTACTTTTTCTGTTGTTCTTCCATCTGTTTTTTTTTTAATTCTTTTACTGTTTAGATAACTTTTGGACATTTCTAGTCGCCAACAGAGTTTTTCAAAACCAATATCAGCGATTCTTTGAAGAAAGCAGCTCGATTCTAATCCACAAAAGCTTTACCAAAAACTACGTAAATCTGTGTATATAAAAGGCAGGATGTGTGTGTGTGTGTGTGT
>NC_068982.1:72996419-72998262 GCF_001194135.2 Octopus bimaculoides | reverse complement strand
CACACACACACACACACACACACACACACGAACATGTATGCGTACAAAAAACATGTATGCAATAGGTGTACGTACGTATGTGTTGCCCATATATATATATATAAACTTCAGACTTAGTTGTCATCTGAACATACCCGCTTGACACAGAATCGGGAGCCCTTTTGGACATTCTATTTTCCTTGCTAGAAGGGTTCCCAACCCATGGGCAAAGAGGGATTAGGTGATGGGGTGGTGTTTTCAAAGGGCTAGCATGTACAACCTGATCACCTCTGCCGATCAAACTCCCAACCCATGCGCTACCGTCGCGACACTGATTCTGCAGAACTGGGTTGGGTGAGAAAACCAACTTTAAAGTATAAATATAGATGTTTTTGAATCAGCAATATGTTGTTCTATTTGGGTGAAAAATCAATAAACTGATTCCTTATGGGGTTTTCCATTTAATCAGGATAAAAAAAAAATCGATAAACCCATTCCTTAAAGGATTTCCCAATAAAAATGGCTACACTCCATTTTCACCCAACTTTTACCAATTTTGATGTATTTTGCTCAAACTTGATGCCAGCATTACTTAGGACTCATAGGATCTTTGAATGCTTTAAGTGCTCCAAAAACGTTAAAAAAAAATCGATGAGTGGAAAAAATCGATAAACCGATTCCTTATGGGATTACCCAATCAAGTTGTCTGCAACTCATTTTCAGCCAAAAGTTTACCAATTTCAACGGATTTCGCCCAAATTTGACGTCGATGTTACTTAGTATGGTTTGAAATAAAGAACTTGATTAGCTTAATAATCCTAACTTAATCCCGGGCAAAGCCGGGCTATACTGCCAGTATGAAATAAAAATCAATGTAGTGCCAACAACGAGAGAGGATAGGAAATGGACTGCTATGGACGGCTATGTTTAAAACAATAAGTACAGAGTATGAACAATGGCGAGAATCAATAACCACATAAGCAATTATTTTGACCGTTATAAAAATGAGCAAGAGGAAAATATGAAAGGATAAAATCCAAACTTTTGCATAAAATATGTCACAAGCAACATGAGAAATGCTTTCAAAAATATTTATCGATATATAGAAAGAATTAGAAAGAATTTATGGATGGTTTACTATCAGACAACAATCTTATTTTACCACAACACCGACAAAACAACAAACGTTAAAAACTAAATGTATATAATCTATCTGCCTTCAGTTTACAAAGATTTTACAAGGATATCCGGAATGATATGACAGAGCGCAGCGATCTGGTACGGCTGATTGGACATTTGGCCTGTTTTTTTGGCGACAGTACTTTTTGGTGCTAGAGGAAAACATACGCTCGCACACAGAAATATACACAGGTGCAGGTGTGGCTATGTGGTAAGAAGTCTGCTTCCAAACCGCATGGCCCAGGTTCAATCACACTGTATGGCACCTTGGGCATGTGACTTCTACTATAGCCTCAGGTCAACCAAGCCTTGTGAGTCGATTTGGTAGACGGAAACTGAAAGAAGTCCGTCGTGTATATATATAATCCGAAATGTATAGTATTAAATATCCATCACAGCTGGTCTTGCCAATCGGTTTCGCGTAAAGAATACAATTGAGTGTTAGGTAACAAACCGATTATATAACTTTACGCTCATCAGAGTTCGCCGATTTAGAAGGAAATATGGTGACTGCACTCTATACATTTCGGAGATAATATATCCACTCTACTGACAGATATACGAGTACATCTTTTCCCTGACTTATGGTCTCTTAGACGACTCACGCGCGTTTATATATGTGCGTGTGTGTATGTGTGTGTGTGTGTGTGTGTGTGTGTGTGTGTGTGTGTGTGTGTGTGTGTGT
>NC_068982.1:72993544-72996068 GCF_001194135.2 Octopus bimaculoides | reverse complement strand
AGAGAGAGAGAGAGAGAGAGAGAGAGAGAGAGAGAGAGAGAGAGAGAGAGAGAGAGAGAAAAAGAGAGAGAGAGCAAGATGGAGGAAAGGGAGAAAAGAGAAAGAGAAGGAGAAAGAGAGAGGCAAGGAGAGGGGAGAAAATGAAAGAAGCATCAAAACGAGAGAAGCATCAAAACGAGAGAAGCATTAAGATCTTTGATGTCAAGTAAGTCGAATCAGCGACGCCAAAAGATCTCATACCCAGAATATCTGTCTTCAATACATCCCTCTAAAATAACATCGCAAAGGATAAATGCTCACATGTTTCCCCACCGGTGGATTTTGAGTCAAGTCTTGAGTAAGTAGCGCATATAACAAACGGTACCGAATAAGGTATCACAAATAGCAAGCAGATATATCAATGATGTCATTATGAAACAGCAAAGATTTCTGAGTTACAAACAAAATAGGGAATTATGAGAATGAAATCTATCTCCATTAAAAAGAGGAATATACCAGGGAAACATTTACACTTTTCACTCGTTGCTTTTCACTCGTTGTTTTTAACACATTTTACCAACTTACTAAACTAGGCTAGATGTGAATTGCTGCAACCTAACCTTGAAGAGAGGAAATTTAATGAAGATCACCGTTGTCATCTTTAAACAGGAGACGTCAAAACAGAAAGATAAGAGAATTAAAGCAAACGTACTCGAAATGTTTATGAATTAATAACTGGAAAGAGTACGCAACAACACGAGCACACACACACACACACATACACACACACATACACACACGCGCACAAACACACACGCACGTACGCACACACACATGCACACAAGAAAGTATTAGGAAGGAATATTACGGACGCATTAGATTAATACTCTTAAAACTGAGCTAAATGTCAAAATAAGGTAATAGGTATTAATATTCTCGTTCTTCCCATAAGTCACAGTTTAATATTCTCAACTCGAAACTAAGTGAATAACCACAAGACAGGAAAACGAAAAAAAAATAAAAAAGAAGAAAAAGGAAAAGAGAAAAATAGTGACTACGTTTAGTATATTCTCGACACAATCTCATACAAAATAATAATTATTAATACGCATAGACTGATAGTAAGGATAGACCGCAGCTAAAACAATTATAAGATATTTACTGTAAGGCGCATGACTGGGTCGTTAAGAATCTCGCTTTGCAATCATGTGCTTTCGGGTTCGGTCCTACTGCGCAGCACCTAAGGCAACGTGGGTCGAACAATGGCTTATGATTGAATTTGATAGACAGAAACTATGCGGAAGCACATCGTATATATATATATATATATATATATACGAGTGAGTGGACAAACGAAAGAAGGGCACTCAACCAATTTATTGGGAGTTACATGTATGGATCAAAACAGTTTGACTCAAATTCGTTGGTACTCTTGAATTTCAAGCGTGACAATAGTCGTCAGCCATTTTGAATTTGAATTACAGAAGTTGATTGTCATCACCGAAAGGTGGGCTGCGATTGGTCGAGGAAGGTCACGTGGTGTCGTGGTTTGATGATGGTATATGGGCAACAGCTAGTTGTAAAATACCGCTTGGCGAACAGGAAATTGACCGCGTGGAGGACAGGAAATAGAACACGTGGTGATTAGAAATCGGTTAGATTGTTTAGGGGGAGAAGGAGGAAGGGGCAGCATAGGCAAGTATATAGTTTTATATGTGGGTGTGCTGACGTGCTCATATAGTTTTGCGTACATGTGTATATTGATGCGAGTGTGCGCATCTGAAAATGGGCACGCACGCACACGTCTGCACACACACATACACATACACATATATACACATGCGCTTGGACGAACACGCACACACATACACACGCATACGCACAATGCACACACATACACGCATACACATACACACACATGCGTATTCATTCATATGTATCATATGTACATATGTATATTCGCATGCATGTACGAATGCATACCAGTGTGCGTGTGCATATGTGCACTCGCACGTGCGCGTGCGCGAGCATACATGCGCAAAACAAGCGTTGGCGTTGGGGATTGGTGTGGGGATTACGGTGGGTGTATTTTTACGTCTGTTGATGCTTGCGATATTAGATGCGATGTTGTCTAAGAAGGAGTAGCTTACCTTGACATTATGGGGTTGAAAATTTTGTAATATTTATGGCCGCTGGGAGAGTGTTTTCTAATTAACAAGAAGCCACTGGCTACGTTGGTGGAAACTTCTAGGTTTCCATTTTCCTTCTCCTAATCCTTTATATTTATAAATACACACATACACACACATACAATAATTCGAGGAACGAGATTTTTTCTTTATGTCCACATTTCAAAACCTTGTCGGAATTTACAAGTAGACCGTCGGACACTTAGTAAACCATTAACATTTCGTTTACGTCTGCTTGACATCGAATTATTGAAATATTGATTATTTCCCTTGTGTGTTTCCTTTTTTGTTTAAACGTTATCTGAAAAACAGTCATGCTTTCAGCTTGATAAATGGCGTTATATATATATATATAT
>NC_068982.1:72992348-72993097 GCF_001194135.2 Octopus bimaculoides | reverse complement strand
TATATACATATATATATATAAGGCGCAGGAGTGGCTTTGTGGTAAGTAGCTTGCTTACCAACTACATGGTACCGGCTTCAGTCCCACTGCGTGGCACCTTGGGCAAGTGTCTTCTACTATAGCCTCGGGCCAACCAAAACCTGCCAATCAAAGCCTTGTGAGTGGATTTGGTAAATGGAAACTGAAAGAAGCCCGTCGTATACATATGTGTGTGTGTGTGTCTGCGCGTGTGTGTGTATATTTGTGTGTCTGTGTTTGTCCCCCAACATCGCTTGACAACAGATGCTGGTGTGTTTACGCCACCGTAACTTAGCGATTCGGCAAAAGATACCGATAGAACAAGTACTAGGCTTAGAAAGAATATGTTCTGGGGACGATTTGCTCGACTAAAGGCAGTGCTCCAGCATGGCCGCAGTCAAATGACTGAACCAAGTAAAAGAATAAAAGAATATGTGTGTGCGCGCGCGCGTGTGTGTATACACATAGACTCATACCTCGGTATAACGGACTTCCTTTTAACGGATTTTGGTAGCAGCGGACAAAATCACGGCATATCAACAACACCTCTTCACCATCCATGGTAAGTCTGAAATGCGAGCGAGATAAATTCACAAAATGAAGTTTTGGGACAAAACTTTTTCACGTATATCTCATTGAGGATAGTGGTTTATGTGGTTGTTCGAGTTAAATTTTGACTCTCATTTCTAGCAATTGCCGGTGCTATTTTGCGCCCTCATATCTTTATATAT
>NC_068982.1:72988881-72992191 GCF_001194135.2 Octopus bimaculoides | reverse complement strand
TATATATATATATATATATATATTTGTACGCCAGGGTTCTTTCAGTTTCCGTCTGACAAATCCACTCCCAAAGGCTTTGGTTGGCCCGAGGCTATAGTAGAAGACACTTGCCTGGGACTGAACCAGGAACCATGTGGTTGGGAAGCAAACTTCTTACCACACAACCACACCTATATATGTGTGTCTGAGTGTGTGTGTTTGTGTGCGCGCGCACGTGTGTGTGCAAATAGATAAATAAGTAGACTGTTGTCATCATAGTAACTAACGAGACTTTCTCTATATAACAATCTACTATTAAAAGAAGGTACGTGTATAATTAACAAATATTTTCTTTTCCGGCAGCGTAGCCACAAGTAAAGCCCTAGTATAGTACAAAAATTAATTATTTTCTGTTTTCGAATAAACAAATATGAAACAGTAGTTAAATTCAGGATACAACTTAACTTTCACTGGATGAAGTAATAGACTTCTGTGAGGTGGAGGAAGAGAAAAAACAATGGATACATTTTAATATAGAAACTATTGCATAAAATAAAAATTAAGCTATAAAGGAGATTAGAACATGTCACATGAACAAGAAAAGCCTTTACATTCTGAAGATTGAGTGAAGCTGATGTTGATAAAGAAAAACTCAGATCTGGTTGAGAAATGTAAGACTTAAAGCTGAAAATGAAACGGTTGGTGCGAATGAGGTGTAAGCCAGAAGCTTTCCCAGCAGAAACTATCAGGTTTCCCATACATCATCCTGTGATGCATCTGGACACAATCAGTGATGATAATGTGCTGGTGTCTCTCAGGCAACATGGTTATGGTATAGTATAACAACATGGTTATAGTATAGTAAAACAACAGGGTAACACTGTTAGTAGGAGGGGCTTGGAAGGTAAAGAAAGAGGATGAAATACTGTAAATGAATAAATTAAGAGAAGTTAAAACGAAGTTAAAAGCAATTTTTTCTCTAAGACGCTTTTGAGATTTCTGAAAAGATTTCTAAAAAAACCTTTCATCTTTTGTTGTCTTGTTCTTAATTGCTTTTAACTTCTTTTAATTTCTCTTAACTTCTCTTAATTTATTCAGTTATAGTATTCCACCCTCCTTCTTTGGCGTTCTAACCTCTCCTACTAACCCTACTAACGACGTATCCCCGTGGTCTTACTGTACTATACAATCAGTGATGCTTCCAGGATGTGATTTGGTGTTTGAAGTCTTTCAACATCACACGTTTTTAACCGGGTAACCCAGCCGGGGTTGATCAAGCTCCAGCTTGCGTACAGTTCGCACTATCCTTGGTAACACTGTCCCTTCTTGGACTTGCAACTCCTAATCCACAGCGATCTTGTGGCAAACTCTGCTGTCTGCACAGCCAACCTTATGGCTTTCTGTGTGTTGGCCTCTGTGATGCCAAGCATGCTGTAAGCTTTTCAGAGGGACTGACCTGCAAACCAACTACATTCCACCTCGACGAGATCACACCTTGCTTGCCATTCATTGCTTTAGCATAATTCCGTTTACTCAGCGTATTTCCTCCTCTTACTCTCGTTTATCTTCTCGAAACAGTCTTCTCAGGGGACTGAGAGTTCTAGAAATATGTAACGAAGCCAAAACGGGAAAGATAATAACAGAAAACATATAGCTTCGGAAGAAACAACCAATCGCATCAATCCCGATTACGCTTGCTTAAGATAAAAAAAATACACACGCACACACACACACACATGTATAGATGTATACATATGTACACACAAACACACATACACGCATACACACACAAGAATATTTATCCATATATGTATCTTTGTGGTTGTGAGGATGTAAATTAGGTTATTATTTTAAAGATATTTTTCCTAATAACAACGGAACATTTACTGCTGGGGTGACACAATACTGAGAGTAAGAAAGTAGAAGCAAATTTATTGTAGTTGGTGTTGATTATGGCTTCAAGTTTTGCCAAACGACTTGTTCAGAAGTATTGCATAAGCCATTGGGTGAAATTTGAAGTTCCAGTCAACACGAACTTTATGTATATGCAATGAATTAAATCCAGCAGAAGTGAGAGGCAAATAAGATTTAGACTTGTATGGTTACAGCCGTTTCATAATTTGCCTTCATTACATCATCGACTTTGATTCGAAGCTATATTCACAGTGCAGACGGAATTAAATGTTATTTACCTCACACTTTTGGATGATTTTAATTGATTATTATTGTTGCTGTATCGTGAAACTGTATACCCCTTCCGGTAAAAAGTAGTAGGAGACAGCCATTATAAACAGACCATAGCCGGTCGTCAAGAGAGGGTCGAGAGACGAAGTGCTGAGAGTTGACAATTCTAGTCCGTGTTTTGTGGAGCTATCAGCAATAGTAAGATGGAAGTTAGTGTACGACGAAATACAACAGTATCCGATACGAAGAGATACAACAGTACCCGATGACTAGTAACTATTGTGACTACTAGCGAAAAACAGCAACTATAGTACAACGGCAGTCACACATCACACCAGTGGGAGAAACCTACTTTACAACAATCGTACACTCCACACTTGTGTTTCCTGGATTTAGGAAGTAGTCAAGTTAAATTGTATCCTGAATTTAAGCACTGTGTTACCTGACAGCCGGATCTCCAGCGAGAGAGTTAACCCCAAATTACGTTTGATTCTTCGAATCTTTTATATATATGCACACATATGTAATATAATGTGTGTGTGTGTGTGTGTGTGTGTGTGTGTGTGTGTGTGTGTGTGTGTGTGTGTGCGTGTGTGCGTGCGTGTAGTGTGATTGAAATTTAAAATTGTATGACATATAGCCAGTATATAGAACTCCTGATTTCACTAGTTTCCATATATAGAAAGAAAACTGGGCAGCTTGTAGTTAAGTTACTTAGTACATCATCTTACATCTCAATAATAACCGGAGTCATAATAGGAATTACATTATCATATCATTACATTATCATATCATCAGGGATAGCGTAACACTCATAAGTAATCTTTAACGTTTATAATGGCTTCCGAAGAGTGTTAAGGTATCAGTGACTTTAGTTATGGTCATTAACACTGATATATCACCATCATAGATCTTAAAGGTTATTCGCGATGTTGCTCGTTCAACCGTCACTAAGTGTAACCAAAGATGCTGGAGCACCTACATTGCTAGAAATAAGAGTTAAGATACTCTTACTGCTGTAGGAAGAGCGCAGAATGTATATACACATGCTGACAAGGCATTCAACCATCTCATGACCGATACGCATGCACACACACACACACACACACACACACACACACACACACACACACACACACACACACAC
>NC_068982.1:72983363-72988574 GCF_001194135.2 Octopus bimaculoides | reverse complement strand
ATCTTGAAATCTGTAATCTTTAAATTGTTTCAGCTTCATAGCTGCGGTCATTCTGGGGCACCGCCGTTAATATATATATATATATATATATATATATATATATATATATACACACACAGAAATATATATCTTTATACATATCTACATGTGTGTATGTGCGCTTGTGTTTGTTCAAGTTTGATATTTATAGATGGTTTTATACCCAGGAAAGTATGGCAGCATTGTGAAACTACAAAATGTTCGCCGAAATCTCTCGGAAAATTACATCATTATCGTATTTTGGGACATGCCAATGAATATAGAATTAGAGATTAAGACAAATCGTCCAGTAAAAAATATTGTTAAATAGCATAAAGAAATGCGATGTCTAATTCATTCATAAATTCCCACAGACGACTATACATATGAAAATAGCCAAAATATTAAACATCTGGAAATAGAGATCACCAGAATGTGGAGATTAAAAGTATAAACGTTTGATACCACAACTGGTGTGTAGGAAATTATATAAAGATATCCAGGCAAACGCATAACCAAACTATTTAGATACATATATATAGACAATATATCGAAAAAGTAAGGACAGTTAATTAGAATAGATACATAGGTAAAATGGATACTTATAAGGGTAGATATGTATGTGTGTGTGTACTGTATACATACATACATACATACATACATACATACATAAATAGATAGAATACTTTCGTAAGACAAAGAAAAATAGGTCTTTATAATTTTGGTACAAGGCCAGCAATTTTGAAGGAAAAAAGAAGAAAGGAGAAGTCTATTACATTGACCCCAGTGCTCAACTTGTACCTTATATTATCGATCCCGAAACGATAAAAGGCAGTCAACCTCGGTGGCATTTGGACTCAGTCAGAAAGCAGGGCTAAAAGAAATGTCGCCAAGCATTCTGTTCAACGCTCTAACGATTCTGCCCGCACGCCGCCTAAGCAGCAAGAATAACAACAACAAGAATAATAACAGTACTTGAAATTTGGGGAGAGGGGTCTAGTCGATTACATCGACCCCAGTGCTCAATTGGTATTTATTTTATCGAGCGCGAAAGTGGGTAACTTAAAAATGATTAAACGATTTTAAAAATTAAAATGTCTCTTCACATCTTACACAAGACCAGACCTTATAACAGTTCACTCATAGAACATAGTCTACGAATAAATCTTGAAGAAAATCCCCGCCTCTACGAACTGGACAGCTCTTACTCTGCACTGAAACTCTTGCCAAGCTATCATCTGAAACGTGCAGCATATCTTTATATATCATACAGCCTACAAGCTCTCCAATATCCCACGTTAAAACCGATCCTTGCTAAAAACATCACTTCCAACTTTACAGAATCCTCCTTCCATCCACTGATGATGATGCAGTCAATATTTCCTGAGAAAAAACTGCCATATTTTTTTGTCCGCTTTGGTTCCAACTCTACGCTGTCTTCAATAATGTGTTGGTGTCGCTACCATGAAGCTGGTCCTGAATGAGGCACAAGAGCCAAATTCTGACAGCCAAAGCCAAAAAGAATCGCTTAACGAAGATAAAAAAACTCTTGAACAAGCTGAGGTATCCTGTTGAACAGGGGATGATCTGGTTCTCCCGGATGTAAAGAACTTCTGCCATGACCATGCTGCACATGACCCAGAACAACAGGTGGCTTGTCTACAATCCATGAGATCTCCCGCGTACCATGAAAACCAAGTCCCCCAAACTGTGACGGTCCTTGGGAGTGTCTCCAGCGAAAGTGACTTCATGCCGCCCCACATCTTTGAGGACCTTGGGCTGGATTCAGATAGCTATGCGAAACTGCTGGAGACTATGGTCAAACTCTGGCTGGAGATGGTTACTAGTGGAAGTTCATATATCTGGCAACAGAATTCGATTCTTTGGCATACTTCCAAAGAAAGTTAGAAGTGGTTGTCGGAGAATTTCTAGCCTCTTAATTCCCCTGATTGTAATCTTATAGATTACTATGTGTTGGGTGCGATTGAAAATGGTACCAGCTACTCTGCCAGCAACACCAAGGCCAAGCTAGCGGCCAAGATCGAGAAGGTATTCGAAGATCTTCCCAGGGACACATTGAAGAAGAAATATACCAGGTTCAAACAATGAATAATACCAACCTGCCAACTAACTAAACCCTACCACCTACTAACACTCTTTTGTGAACCCTTATAAACCAATCCGTAACAACTGACAAACAATAAAGGTTATAACACTGGACTGAACTCTGAGATTTAACCTTCAATGCTCAAAACAAAATATAAATATCCAAATAATGTCTAAATAAAACTAACAACAACCAAACCAAGTTTCAGATCTACTGACCAACAACCTAACTACATTCTTTTTTGACGTCCTGTGTCCTGAAGCTGACACACTTAAACATACACAGCTAATTACAAACCCCTACATGCAAGAATAAATTTTAACAATTAGCTATTCCTCAAACTTAATCAATAAAAATTCTCCACACCATCATGCCATTACAGCCTACCATGCAGCATTCACCAGATACCGAAGAAAATTTTAATCGTGTGTGTTATGTATGTGTGCGTGTATGCGTGAGTGCGCGCGTGCCTCTCTCTATGTGTGTGTGTGTGTGTGTGTATGTGTGTGTGTGTGTGTGTGTGTGTGTTTGTGTGTACATACATGACATGACATTTCACAAACACCTATTTTCTCTTGTGCAAATAAATGTAGGGACTTGTGCTCCGATGAACGAAAATGTAGTTATACATTTAGGTACATTATTATACCGTTTGCAATAATACTGTACCTTCCATTATTCTCTACACCTCAAGAATATAATTACTATCACATCTGCCTTATTAATTAATTCGTAATACCCTTCAGCATGAAACGTCATACTATTCTCCAATATAGCTGTCTGCTAGAACGTCTAATTCCATAAAGTAATTCTATATAACTTTACATGTCTTTAGATCAGTGAATTCATACAAAGTTATATTTAAACTGTTTTAGAACATGCTAGATTAACGTTTCAGATATTAGCAACATTAAATCAAATTCTTCATAGCCGATCTTAATACTTCTAGCTATTTAATTAATTCATTAAACAATAATGTCACACAGAGAATACATGTATACATACATGCACACACACATACATACAATCCCCCCCCACACACGCAAACACATGCGCATATTTATATGTATGTATGTATGGGTGTGTTTATTTGTGTGTATGTATGTATGTATTTATGTATTATGTATGTGTTATATATGTTCAATATAGTTAATATGACAACACAATTTATTAATTGCCTTCAGGCGGATATCTTAAAACGCAACTGCTGAGATTATTAGAATTTAATTATGTATGTGTGTGAGTGCTTGTATGAGTATGTGTGTGCGTGTGAGAAAATCCAATATATTTGTGTCTGCGTGTGTGGGATATATGCACACAGACAAGACACATGCATATATATATATATATATATATATATATATGTATGTATGTATATATGTATGTATGTATATATAAACACATAGATACATAGATACTGTACATATTATAAAGCGAGAGAGACAACGAAAAAGAGATAGAGGGGGACTGATTGACAGGCAGACAAATGATATCCGAAAGGAAATATATATATACGTCCAGAACCTAATTCAAAATGCTTAAAGTAAGCGGATTCCTATGGCGGCATAAACACACATGCACCACGACCCACCCATACCCAAACCCCACACGCCCACACACATCCCACACTTACACGCTCACACACACGCTCGCGCACGGATTGAAAGAGAAATGTAAATATTAACTTTAGTGGTAAATGTCAAAATCGGATTCAAGAATTGAATCATTGCATTATAGAAGAGCTTGTAGCATGAGGTAGAGAATCCAATCTGCGCACCCAAAATATGTTCTAGTGGGAAAAATTAGAGGAGAAAGGCCACATGAATCTAAGAAGACTACTGCATGTGGTGCCAACCTAAGAGATTTTGTTTTTTGATGTTTCTGATGTTTAGTTTCATCACTCATCGAGCCAACCTATTATTAAAAGCATTCTATAAGGCGGCGAGCTGGCAGAATCATTAGAACACCGAGCAAAGTGCTTAGCGGTATTTCGTCCATGTTTACGTTCTGAGTTCAAATTCCACTGAAGTTCGACTTTCACATTCATTCTTTCAGGATCGATTAAACAAATACCAATTGAGCACTGGGATCAATTTAATTGAATTACACACTCAGCCGAAATTGCTGGCCTTGTGCCAAAATTTGAGACCATTCGAGGCATTCTGAGCTGTTTCTAGCAGTTTGAGCGACTACACGGAATCGTTTTTGTCAGCTCACTCCGTCACATGTGTCTCACTAATCTATTGGTATTTTTAAACAATATGAAAATACGCTGCTGTAACTTTGATAATACTTATCTACTTCTACTGTTATTATACTGACTTTTGGCGATTGCTTTAATCATTGGACAGCGGTCATACTGGGGTTACCGCCTTGAAGGTTGTAGTCGACCAAAAATAACCCCAGTACTTTTTAAGTGTTGTACGTATTCTATGGGACTCTTTTTACTTGACCGTTAAGTTACAGAGACGTAAGGAAATCAATATTGGTTAGCAATCGGTGGTAAGGAACAAACATAGAGATACTCATGCACACAATGATGACGTCTATTGAGGCAGAAACATGTGTCCAACACAGTCCTCTTGTCTTCAGACACTAAGTCAGTTAGTCCTTTTCTTTAATGGTTTGGCAACTGGAGAATTCTTCATTCTTGAGATTATCTTTCCTTCTCGAGTGAAGCTAGTCTCTAAATTGCCATTTGATAATAAAAAAACACATCCCCTTGAAGCGGAGATAAATTCAATCAATCAAACGCGCGCGCACGACGGGCTTACACATTCCTTGTGTCTACCAGCATTCTTGCACAAGACAATGGTCAACCCCGGGGGCTATAGTAGAAAACACAGAGAGACTGAACCTGAGACCACGCAGTTATGAAGCGAAGTTCTTAACCACACTACGTAGCTGCGCTTCTACGACAGCATTGTTAAATCAATCTGTGTTGTCGAGATTCTTCTATCAAACGCAAACTCTGTTAGCCTCAAGAATTGTTTTACTTGGAAATGTTATTTCCCAAAGTTCATCACTACGCTTGACATGCTGTGTGTAGATATGAATATATATATATATATATATATATATATATA
>NC_068982.1:72980666-72982765 GCF_001194135.2 Octopus bimaculoides | reverse complement strand
TAACAATAATAATAATAATAATAATAATAATAATCATTACTACTACTACTACTACTACTACTACTACTACTACTACTACTACTACTACCACTACCACCAACACCACCACCACCACCATCATTATCATCATCATCATCATCATCATCATCATCATCATCATCATCATCATCATCATTATCATTATTATTATTATTATTATTATTATTATTATTATTATTATTGGCATGTCAGATAATTTCTTCTTTTTTACCGTTTATTTTAACTTTTTCCAATAATGCTTAAATTAGCACGGAAAATGTTTTCATCGTAACCTTTTATGCCTTTTTTCTTTTTCGTGGCTCTATTTTCCCCTCAATAACTTTTGTTTATCCTTTTTGAAGTTTGAATGAATTTTACCTATTTTCAGACATATGACGATGAAGTTCCAAGAGAAAAAAGTGGTGGGGGACGAACGGATTTATCTGACAAATTAATATATAGGTTGGCTTTATGGTACAACGAATTATTGGTTTTCCCAAGACTATGATTCGTTTGTTTTGCTTCAGGCAGGATGACACTTTATACATGGGCCTGGTCACTACAACTTGACGTCTTCATAAAAGTCGTCGTCGTCGTCACTTATGTTAATAAATCTGTTCAGTTTATCTCAGTATAGTGTTTACAATACATATCTGGATATTTGGTTTAATAACACATGCTCACACACACACACACACACACAAACACGCACGCAAACACACAGATGCACGCATGTGCGTTTGTGTGTGTATGTATACATACAAACATACACGCAAATATACAAACACACACACATATACATATATACACACATACAAACACACACACACATCCATCCATCCATCCATCCATCCATACATACATACATACATAACAACCTCAATAAAATGCAGACATAATAGACCGGATATAGTAATCTGGGACAGAGAAGAGAAACCGTGTACAGTAGTAGAAATCAGCTGTCATGCGGATGTCAACATCACACTAAAGCTTAGAGAAAAAGAGAACTACGCCGAGCTACTGAGAAATTTGCAGATACTCCACCCAGACTACAAGTTCAGATTCATACCCGTGATTGTTGAGGCATTGGGATATGTAACGAACTGCCTCAACAAAAAAACCTGGAAAAATTAGGGTTCTCAAAACCTGAAAGGCTGATTAGAAGACTACAGATTCAAGCCATCAATGGAACTGTAAAGATATGTAAAACTTTCCAAAAGTTTAGCACGTAAATGCATATGCATGCATCTAGACATGAATGAAAATATATACATAAAAGCACATCCATAAAACAAACATACAAATCTGCGCATAAATACATATGCATACACCTAGACATGAAAATATGTACATAAAAATGCATCCATAAAACAAATCTGCGCATACACTAACACTAAATACTGCACACACACACACATATGCACAAATACCTAGATGATGTTGATAAAAGGTCCAATGAAGGAGCCTTGAATCTATGTTAGAGTCCGGTTCTTTCTCTATTGACAAGAAATACAGAAATGAAACTGATTGATAACATACATACATAGGCTTTAAGATGGCACTGATATCGTCAAGAAGTGCAGCCTTTCTTGGATTTGTGACTCCTACATCACATCACACTTCGAAGGTTATGCATTTGCAATCCAAGAGCACGAAATAGTTATAAAATATGAATTAAGCAAAAGAAACAGTGAAGACCTTGGGACCCCAAGATGTAGCCGAAAATGAAAGATATTACATGTGATAAATATCTGTCCAAAATTGTCATCAGGATACTACCCCTCAATGCGAAATGACGTTGTCGCTAAAGCTGTATACAATGTCATCCGGCTAAATATAGAGAAAACCTCTGTTAATGAATGCATGCATAAACATCAAAATAAAGAATATTGGTGGAATATTCCAATCAAAATCTCTATTAAGTGCAAACATAACAGGCCGGATATCGTTTTGGACTGGCAAGAGAAAAATGACTGTCATAAAGGCCAGGTGTCTTGCTGATGAGAATATTTCTTGGAAAGAGGATAACTACTGACAACAACTATATGTGTGTGTGTGTGTGTGTGTGTGTGTGTGTGTGT
>NC_068982.1:72976969-72979107 GCF_001194135.2 Octopus bimaculoides | reverse complement strand
GTTTTGTGGCTATTTGTATTAGTTTCCCTTGCTTCTGGAGTAGGTATTTTTGCAGTCCTATAGTGGTTATTTTATAATAGTTTTCTAGCTGTATAAGACCCCTGCCACCTTCTGTGCGTTGTATATATAGCCTTTCTATGTCAGATTTTGGGTGGTGCATCCTATATCCTGTCATTATTTTTCTTGTTTTCCTGTCTATTTTACATAGTTCGTTTAGTGTCCAGTTAAGGATGTTGTAGCTGTAGCTTATAACTGGGACAGCTAAAGTGTTGATACCCATTATTATTATTATTATTATTATTATTATTATTATTATTATTATTATTACGTTTATGCATGCTAATTTAGTTTGTGGGCATCTTATCTTGTGGTTTAGTGACAACAAGTCTCTTCAAATCTTAAGAACTTTTCTTAAGATCCTTGTAAAATATTGGATGGTACTTTTCCGCAGATCGATAATGCGAGCTTCAATTCCAATTTTTTTCAGTCTTTTAGACTACATTTTGGGTGCTAAGTTTACCTTTTACTACAGGAATAATTGTTGTCAAAGTTTTCTACAGTTTCCTTAGCTCTCTGGATAGAGTCTGGTATTTCTCAATTTTTTTCCATTTCTTTGGCATCGATTCTGCTATCATAGGGCATTGCAAAATCTATGATCTTACACTGTTTATTTTGTCTTCTATAATCATGTCTGATCGTCTTGTCTCAATACTATGATAAGTCTTTATGGCGAAGTCCCATAAGATCTTGTAATTCTCATTTTCTATTACAGTCTCTGGTTCGTGTTCATACCACTTGTCTGTTATTTTGAAGCCACATGCTCGACTAACATCTTAGGGCACTTTTTTGCCAACAGTCATGTCTTCGCTTGTACTCCTTTTGTGCTAATATAATGCACTCACTGAAAATGTGATTGATACTCTCGTTTCCTTTCATTCAGATTCTACATTTGCTACCTGACTGAGTTTTGTCGATCTTTGCTTTTATCAAATTTGTCCTAAGGGATTGTTCCTGAGCGGTTATAATTAGTGTTTCTGTTTCTCACTTCAAATTTCCGTCCGTCAACCAAACCCAGTAAGCTTCACTTCGAACATTTTCCGTTTCTTGCATGAATTGGCCATGCAGTTTCATTTCGTTCCATTTGTTTATTCTTTTGCTCTTCCTTTTCTATTTGAATTCTCTTATTGTTTCAATTATTTTTGGGGTATCACTGACCGCTGAAAATATTCTTTCTTTACTCTGCACAACATAATTTTTCAGATTCAATATCACAGTACCAACAATGTCTTCCGTGTTTAGTGATCCTCTAGCACCTTCCCTTCTTGGCAGATAGAGCCGACCAGCACTACTTTTAAGATGGAGTGCATGTGCATTGTTAGTAGCTCTCTATTTCTATCCAAGTTCTGCAGCTCGATCTTTGTTCATTTCAGAAAGAGGGCAGTGTGTCACAATACTGGTATTGCCGATGTATTTATGACTTTAATGAAATCCTTTCCATTTAATTTTGTTTTGAATACTTTCCTAATTTTCCTTTTGTACTTTTTAGTGACTTTCTCATTTCGCTTTACATTATCTTATCGCCGTGCAGTACCCCTAGATATTTGTACCACTCATTATTCCATAGCGATCGAATGATGTTACTTTGTGGTAATTTTATACCACCAGACTTTATCTTCCGGCCTCTCTTCAAAGTTAGTACTGCGCACTTATTTACCCCAATTGGATTCCAATGTTCTTTACTGAATATTCTCATTATTTGGATTAGAGAATTCAAGTCTATTTTGTATATATCTTGAGGTCATCTATATAAAACAGGTAACTTATTCTTATCATAGTTTTGGTAAACTCATAGGCAAGCCCGGATTGTTTCAGTATATTTGTCAGCAGTTATTGTAGCTGTTGTTATCATCATGATAGATTTCAGTTTTATTTGCTGGGTATGATTGAAAGTGTCGGCTGTCCACAGCCAGCAGACTAAGGTGACACCTGTAAACTGGTCATGCTTCAAGAACCCTACGGAGGACTCTTGCAGTTCCAAGCAATGATGATTTTTGAAGGTGTTCTATCTTTACATTTGTACCAATCTTTTTGAGCCATGTTAGTAGTTGGGTTTGATACTTCCAAGTGCACCAATCACT
>NC_068982.1:72969469-72971969 GCF_001194135.2 Octopus bimaculoides | reverse complement strand
ATTGCTTGTTTTGCTTTCCTCCTTTTCTCTTTCATAATTTTAGTATTCATCAATTATGTTATATTTTTCTTTGTTTAGATTATTTCCTTATCAAATCGTACTTAATTCTGATGACCTCTTAGTAAGGCTCACTAAAGACACTATTCAATTGATTTTTATAAGGAAACATAAGGAATATCAACTGTAGACAAATGGCAAGAAGTATTGCATTTTAGACCGTAGAAGAAAATATGAATTCAGCTTAATTTTTGGCTGTTTTAGCCTTTGTTTTAGCTGTCGGAATATAATATTTATCAGCCACTAGAGGAAGCAGGTGTATTTTTACTTTCTCGAGCCCTAGGGTTCGTAAGAGAAACTATCCGATTTCCATGGTGTATACAAGTGACCGAAATCACAATATTTTCCCTGAACAGTACGCCGGTCTGTTGCAGGTTCAAGACTAGCAATTCTTGAAGGGTGGTCACAAGTGAATTACATCGATCCTCGTACTTGAATGATATTTAATTTTATCGAACCCGAAGAGATAGAAGGCAAAGCTGACCTCGGCAGGGTTTGAAGTCAGAACATAAAGATCCGGTAGAAATGCCGCTGAGCATTTTGTCCGACGTGCTAACGATCGTCCCAGCTTGCCGTCTTAGGCAGATGTCATATATGATATTTTAAAACAGTGTTTCTCAACCATTTTTTGGACCCCTTTTATTCCTATTTTATTCGGCTGGATCCCCATAGCCATTCAATGCTTAAAAAATCATATTATATTGCTATAATCAAATATCATTTGGAATTGTTATTCTACACCTGTATTTTAAAAAAAACGTTATTTGTGTATTGGAGAAGTATAAACATTATTGTAGATAAATTTTAAGAACAAAATCTTATATGGACCCCAAGGGCCATATGGATCCCGGTTGAGAACCACTGTTTTAAATGGATCTTATTAACTAAAGAAAGTTGTGATAACTGAAATAAGACGAAATCATCCACAACAGTACTTAAATAAAATTATATACCGACCGCGACTGGATAAGTAAGCTATCGGGTTTTAGAGCGATGAAGTTAAGTACCAATCAGGTGGTAAAGTAGTAGAATGTTCTGGCGTGGCTACCCCAGTTAAAGTCAACATAAAATTTGTTTTCAGACCTCATGACCACATATCGCTTCTCGTTCTCTTCTCGTTCTCTTCTCGCTTAACTCGCACTTACACTGCAACACAAAAGTGGCGACCAGCCACGGATCTACATCGTTTCCAGTGTCCCTAATCATCATCCTTACATATCGCTTCCCCGCATACTAGACACAAGTGTATTTCAGCCTGTGTTTTAGCTGAGGTTTAAATTTTGAACGTACAGCAAACAGTACCGTAAAAAATATATTCATTTCAAACGCGAGAATTTTTACTGATATTTCTGTTAGTTCTAACTGCTCTTTCAACGGTAATTAGAAACCACCGCTATCCTTTTTAAGTCATCAATCTTTTATTCTTCACATTCCTCTCTCTCTCCCTTTCTTTCTTTCTTTCTTTCTTTCTTTCTTTCTTTCTTTCTCTCTCTCTCTCTCTCTCTCTCTCTCTCTCTCTCTCTCTCTCTCTCTCTCTCTCTCTCTCTCTCTCTCTCTCTCTCTCCCGGTCGTTTCGCTTTCCTGGAGGCCTTCTCAGAAATTCTCGCTTATTAGAAAGCGAAACGACCCACGTTACATGACGAAAACCGTGAAGTTTGAGGGTAAGAGTTTGATGCTTTGGGGAAATGATGTTTCAAGAAAGTTGGTTAAAATTGACGGTAACGGGAATAGTACCAAATACATCAAGTTGCTGAAGGACAATTTGATACCAGACATGAATGAAGGTGAGATTTTTCAGCATCAGGGACCACCATGCCACACATCGCGTGCAACACAACAGAGTCTGGCTGATGAAAGTGTAACTGTATTGAAAGATTGGCCAGCTCAGGGCTTTGACTTAAATATAATCGAGTAAAAATGGACGAAACTAAAAAGAAGACTTCGTCAGAAGAATCCACGCAATCTTGAAGAGTTGTGGGAGCTCAGACGCAGAGACGGGCATCTCATTTCTGTGAAGGTGGTGAAGGATTTGTATGCGTCTCTTCCCAGGTGCATTGAAGCAATTATTCAAGATAAGAGAACCCACATGAAATATTAACAATTTACCGTAACTTCTTGGAATGAATATTATGTATTAAATTTTCATTATAAGCATTTTCCTGTTTTAAAACACTGTATCTTTATTAGTTTATGTGAGGTGGCCGAAAACTTTTGCATCGCCATTTTGGTGGTCGTCTCGCATCAAACCCTCTAGTTCAGAACCCCTACTACAAAATATAATGATTAGGTCTGAAAATGATTCCCACAGGGCCAATATTTTATCTGTAAAAGACGCAATGCGAAACATCCACTTATAAGTTGGCAATTAGTAGAAATTTACAATAGTTTAAAGTGGCCGAAGACTTTTGTACTGTATTGTATATATATATGTTCTTCAATACTC
>NC_068982.1:72962880-72968863 GCF_001194135.2 Octopus bimaculoides | reverse complement strand
TTTCTCAAATTTCTTTACCTATATCATATCATGTCTTCGCTATGGTGTAAAACATGAAGTTCCAAATAGGGGAAGGTAATCAGGGATTTTTTCCGGTATAAGGGAGATAATCAAAAATGTTGGGGATGACTAGGTTTGATTAATTTAACATGATTTAGTTTAGAAGGAATAAAATGTTACAACGAGGTGAGTTTCCTTATTTAAAAATGTTAGAAATGGTTAAGTTTTGGCTTATATTTTTCAATGAAGAAGGTTTCCTTATTTAATCTAATTTGTGTTGGTATTCCAATGGCGCATTGATAGAATGGAAAGATTAAAAATTGTGGTAGCATTTGTTTTGCGCATTTCTCAATATATTCACTACAATTTGTAATCTTTCCATTCTATCAATGTGCCATTGGAACACCAACACAAATTAGATTAAATAAGGAAACCTTCTTCATTGAAAAATATAAGCCAAAACTTAACCATTTCTAACATTTTTAAATAAGGAAACTCAGCTCATTGAAAAAAAATATAAAGCAAAACCTAACTACTTGTAACACCGGTTGTCAAGCAGTGGTGGGAGACAAACACAGACACAAAGATTCACAAAGACACACACATACACACACACACACACACATGTATATATATACGACGGGCTTCTTTCAGTTTCCATCTATCAAATACTCTCACAAGACTTTGGCTGACCCGAGGCTATAGTAGAAGACACTTGCCCAAGGTCCCACACCGTGGGACTGAACCCAGAACTATGTGGTTGAGAAGCAAGCTTCTTACCACTCAGCTACGCATGCACCTAAGTATTCATTATTTCCCTCTTTTTGTTGTAAATGTTCATTCTGTACTGCAACTTGTTTTTGGCCAGTGGCGTAGCTAGGCCGTAAAGCCCTTGAGTTTTCCGTTGCCACTCCTATACAGGCTTATGCAGTAGATCCAAAAGTGCCACGCCATAAAAGCGCCGCTCGAATCGCATCCTTCACCATTCTCTTACTATGTGCTGCCATTGTAGGAGGAGGGGGACCCTGTTGTACTATTATGATTTTTTTTTCTATAGGGTTTACAATAGTAAGAGGAATGAATCGTAATACCTTATCAGACATTGTCCAGAAACTCTTTGAACTGGCATGTGCTAAAAGTTTTAAAAATTTATTAACTATATACAGGACTAATATATCGATCTTACAACACTATTAACCAATCATTGTCTAACAGCTTTTTCTGGTGAACTTAGTATAGTCAACAATTGAATATTAAAATCGGTTTCAAATTTTTGGCACAAGGCCAGCAAGTTCGGGAGATGATGGGATGAGTCGATTACATCAATTCCAGTCCTCAGCTAGTACTTATTTTATCGATCCCAAAAAGATGAAAGGTAAAGTCGACCTCGGCGGGATTTGAATTCAGAAATTAAAGACGGACGAAATGCCACGATGCATTTTGCCCGGTGCGGTAACGATTCTGCCAGCTCACAGCTTAATTTAATATTTAATATCAATATTATAGATATCTGCGGTATTTCGTCCGTCTATACATTCTTAGTTCAAATTCTGTCGAGATCGACTTTGCCTGTCATTCTTTCGAGGTCGATAAAACAAGTACCAGTTGAGGACTAGGGGTTGGTGTAAACGACTTATCCTCTAGCTCAAAATTTCAGGCCTTGTGCTAAAATTTAAAATCAGTATTATAGATATCTGCAATGCAAATCTTTACTGACTGCTTATTTTTCAATGACTGTAATTTAACATTACTTGCTAACAGAAAAGAAGAGATATAATAAATGAAAAATAACGGGAGGAAGATACGCGTGAAAATAACAAAATAAAGGCTAACTTCGATGATAACAATATTTTGAAGTGCCTCCAATGATCTACGAGAGTTCAATCGTATAAATTACTTTAGATTTGATAGAACAAGTTAAGAATACAGCAAAGCTTCACGAAAACGATCCGTGTAAAATTAAAATCGATTAAAGTGGAAGGTTGCCAAAGCGAAAACAAGCATTTCATGATCGATATTAAGAGAATTTCGAACTTGAAGCAGTCTTCTAATATGCAGCAATCGTCATTCGTTGCGAACAAAATGGCATTTATAGGCTTTGCCAGTCAGCTTTCGCTGATCAAAGAATAATATGTGTGACAGACCATTGTGATCATTGCATAACATTTTATTGAGCAACGTAGAAGTATGGCTTGGTCCAGCCATTATATAATGTAGCGGACTGAACTTCTGTATGTCATCTTTTCGAAACAGTTCAATGCATATCTTCAATTGATCACAGTATAGTTGTATACTTTAATAACTGATGTATAACGTTATCTTAATTCTATTTATCAGTATATTGTTATTGAATAAAGAAAAATGCATAGCCGGCAAGCGCAAGCGAGTAAGACTGAGTAGCTGATACTACACTTTCGCTAATCATTTCAGGAGTCTATGTTGTCGCGATCGGATATAGACACATACTGAGGTTTCCCAACCATGACCACACTGGAATATCGAGGAGAACTGCACCAGCAGCCAGCTACCACGCTTTTTCAGCTGAATGGATTATTAAATCAATATGAAATTATGTGCTTTACTCATAGGTACAGCGCGTTACCTGGTTCAGGAATCGAAACCAACCCACAACATTTCGACCGTAAGCCGAACACCTTAATCGCTCTGTTCTGTTGGCACTCTGTCGGTTACGACGACAAGGGTTCCAGTTGATCTGATCAATGAGAACAGCCTGCTCGTGAAATTAACGTGCTAGTGGCTGAGCACTCCACAGACACGTGTACTGTTAACGTGGTTCTCGGGAGAGATTCAGCGTGACACAGCGTGACAAGGCTGGCCCTTTGATATGCAGGTACAACAGAAACAGGAAAATAGAGTGAGAGAAAGTTGTGGTAAGAGAGTACAGCAGGGTTCACCACCATCCCCTGCGGGAGCCTCGTGGAGCTTTAGGTGTTTTCGCTCAATAAACACTCACAACTCCCGGTCTGGGAATCGAAACCGCGATCTTACGATTGCGAGCCCGCTGCCCTAACCACTGGGCCATTGCGCCTCCACTCCCTTAATCGCTAAGCCCACAGTAAAACACTACAAACGGAACAACATATCATCATTGACTCGGCACTGTACGCTGTTTCCGATTGACTAATAAATAGCATCGCTCGCTAACCATATCACAACAGTACTGACTGCCATTACGTCTGCATGACTAATTACACAATATATGTCATTACTTACTGATCATTATAGAGAAACTATTGACTTAGGTCTGTCACGAGAACAAGGGCTCATAAGGCTGGAGCCTAAGCCAGTTTCTGTGGCGTATAGTGACTGAAATCATAACACTTTCCCGAACGGGACTCCGGTCTGTCGCAGGATTATCTCAGCTATTACTGGAAATCGCTTTCATTTTACGATCGTGAGAGTAACACCCTAACGCGCCTTCACAGACAAACTATTACATCGTTGAAATAATGTCACTGATAGGTATCTTTATAACGTCAACTGCATCAAACTCACTAATGTAGGAAGCCCTACAAAGTCAACGGGTATTTCTCAGACTGTTGTCTAACTTATTAAAACTGACTGACATCCGTATAGTTTTTCGGAATGATCTCTGTGTACACATTATTACATAGAGGTCAGATACTGAATAACCTCTGCGTAGTGCTACTGATTCTATATTATACACCGACTAAAGGCAGAAACCTTAGAGCGTCAACAAAAATGCTTCGCAGTATTTAGTTCCGATCCTTTACATTCTGAGTTCAAATACCACCGAGCTCAAGGTTGTCTTTCCTCCTTCAGAAGTCAATAATATTAAGTACCAGTCATATCCCGAGGACTACCTTATCTTCTAAAGTTTGTGGCCTTTTCTAATGCTAGAAATAACTATTCCGTACTGACTGAGCATTGTATTAAACCAGCGCGCGTAGAAAAAAATACATAATGGTCTTGGCTGGAACACTTTTGATTCAAAAGTCTATTCAATCCAAGTTAACATGGTATTAAATGACAACACTAACAACAATTATTAATTACATTTATCAGAGCATAACATCGCTGAGAAGCAGCACTAAAGCAGTACCGACTGATCATAGTATTGGTATTTTCTTTAGTTGAATATTGTTTAAAAGTAAAGTCGGACATTATTTTCGTCTATAAAATGGAACCGGAAGTATCTCGAACGATATCTCAATGTTTTAATATAGTTTTGGCATAACGAGGATGTTTACTTTACATATCCGGTACTCAAACATATTAAGGTTGTAATGTTTTTTTTTTTTTTTTTTTTTTTTTTTTTTTTTTTTTTGTCTTTCATTTCATCAAATGCATCAAAAATGATAAATGTACATCTAGAATAATCTACTTTTCAAACACCGGAAGTGCCCACTTCTCTATCAAAGTGATTCCATGTTTGTTTTATAGATAGTTTTTCATTTGCCAAATCTTCATGTTCTTGTTTAATCTTTACTCTTTACTCTTTACTCTCTTTCTTTTACTCTTTTACTTGTTACAGTCATTCGACTGCGGCCATGCTGGAGCACCGCCTTTAGTCGAGCAAATCGATCCCAGGACTTTTTCTTTGGAAGCCTAGTACTTATTCTATCGGTCTCTTTTGCCGAACCGCTAGGTTACGGGGACGTAAACACACCAGCATCGGTTGTCAAGCAATGTTGGGGGGACAAACACAGACACACAAACATATACACGCACATACATATACATATATATATATATATATATATATATATATATATATATATATATATATATACGACGGGCTTCTTTCAGTTTCCGTCTACCAAATCCACTTACAAGGCTTTGGTTGGACCGAGGCTATAGTAGAAGACACTTGCCCAAGGTGCCACGCAGTGGGACTGAACCCAGAACCATGTGGTTGGTAAGCAAGCTACTTACCACACAGCCACTCCGCGCCTGATAAACCTTGATGGATGAGATCTCAGATCAAAGAAATTCCAACTACGACCAGCCCACCTGTTTTGAAATTATGCTGGCATTGGATTAACTAATCAGTCCTGCCATAAAACAGTAGGGTGTGAGATTTGGCAGCTATTTCTAGCAGATCAAACGACCGCATAACGGGTCTCTCGTTGGCCCATAGATTCACAAAGCGTTTATCAGAAGATTATCATACCTAATGCAAATAAATCGCCATGGCGCAAATTAACTGGAGTATTCGTTCCTCTTCGACATGTATTAGTTTCAAATTTTAGTACAAGGTCAACAATTTAGGGGGAGGGAGTAAGTCGATTATATCGAACCCAGTGTTTAACTGCTACTTATTTTACCGACCCCGAAAGGAATGAAAATCGAAGTCGACCTTGGCGGAATTTGAACTCAGGACGTAAAGACGGACGAGATGCCGCTAAGCATTTTGCCCAGCGTGCTAACGATACTGCCGGCTCGCCACCCTCTCTTCGATATATATTGAGTACTTTTAACACAAACATGTCTATAAGACGCATGGCCTAGTGATTAGGGTGTCGCACTCATGATAAATGTACATCTAGAATAATCTACTTTTCAAACAGCGGAAGGGCTCACTTCTCCATCAAAGTGATTCCATCGTGGATTCGATCCCCGGACGAAGCGTTGTGCTGTGCTCTTCACTTGACGTTGCTCTAATGTTGTGTGGGGACCGGAATGTCAAAAGAATAGACCCAACATTTCGTGTATGTATGATGTATGACGTAGGTATGCCGCGGTGGTTGGATACGCGTGTAATACTCGTTTTACATCGTTTGTAATGCTCCGGTTTTACTTCGCTTTATTCTCTCCATCTCTCTCCTACCTTTCAGAAGAGTGAATGCTCGAAGCGTTAAAGACATTTTCTTCTTTGTTTACTATATTTCTTGGAAATCAAATTAAAACCAATTCTGTTTATTTTTTACCTCGTATTTCTGCTGTAGTTTTCGTCTCTCTCTCTCTCTCTCTCTCTCTCTCTCTCTCTCTCTCTCTCTCT
>NC_068982.1:72957409-72962415 GCF_001194135.2 Octopus bimaculoides | reverse complement strand
ATATATATATATATTTATATATATATATATATATACATACAAATAATATAGGAGTATATGCATATATATGTACATGTATGTACATACCTTCATCTACATGTATATATAGATGCATATCTGGGTACATGACGTTGCAAAAAAGCATGGACAAAATGATAAACAAGGTACAGAAAACACACAGGCCACATAGAGAACATTTCCTTCATCAGCTGCCACCATTATAACACTGGCGTTTCGAAGAGTTAGGGCATATACGCACAGGCACACACACGTACACACACACAAACACCCACATTTCTCAACGAGAAATGTACCATGTTGTATTTTGAGCATGACTGAGTACCTGAAATTATACGGCATGCTATGCAAGCTTGTCTGACCATTGTATTATCAGAGGTATGAAACTAATAGTGCATCGTATATGAAATTATATATGTATGTATATGAAAGCGAATAGATAGATAGATAGATAGATAGATAGATAGATAGATAGATAGATAGATAATGAAGTTAAAATAATCAAATCAAGACCAAAACTGGTAGATATCGTTTGCTTTGAGGTTAACCTTTATGACATGGCTACAATTTTATATCTCCAGAGAGAAGCCAAGTAGTGGAGGAGGTCAACTATTCCGAGTCAAAGAACTCTGAACTAAAGGGAATGTGTTGTTGCTAAGTAGGTCAATATGTTTGTATGTGAGGACATCACCACTGACACAAAATGTCAAAGTATATATTTATTTATTTGTTTGCTTATATATCTATTTAATCAATTAAAATCCGTCTAACGCAGGTAAACTGTGACAGTTTTTGTTGTTAAATCTTTTTGTAGTTTCAATGAATGGGAAAAGTTTATGGTTAGTGGATCCCTAAAATATATTGCACCTCTAGCCTTAATAGTTTTTCGAAAACCATTAATTAAATATTCTACCCCTCTCTCACTTTCTTCCTCTTTCTCTCTCAGATTTAATTTTTGCATTTCAACAAACAATGCCATAAGTTTTCTGAATAGTCTCTACAACAGTATAAAAGTGATTCCACACCACCTGATCATGATAGATTTTGGCCATTATTGGCTCATACCACGTCTAACTTGGTAGCACCACCTGAAGTGTGTTTTAAAGTAATAATCACTCGAGTAAGGAGCTGTTGTTTGCTGAGATGTATTCGGATGTCTGTAATTTATCTGGTATTTCGTGGAGAAATTTGTCTAGGTACCGTTTGAATGTTATGGGGATGTTTTGCCTTCTTTGATTTCTTTCGAAATAATATTCAATAAGCAGGACCAATCGCGGTAAAATGTAGAAAGAAATAGAACGAGAAATGCAGTGAGATTTTGTTTCGAAGGAAATTTTCTCTCAACAGACTTTGTATAAAAACTCGAACTAAGCTCCAAGTAACGTCAGTAGACTATTAGACACGATGTTTTGGTATAATTTTGCCTCTCCAGTGATAGAAAGCGTCTTGGTCGTTTGTTGCTAAGCCGAAACTTTTGTTCATATATAAGAAATAGCAAGTAATTTAAATAAATTTGCTCTGTATGCTGTGGATTGCCAAGTTGGAATAAATATAGTACAAGTTTTGGTTATATTAGAGGATATTTAGTTATATTAGAGGATTTTTGAAGACTAATCTGTGTGTGGAATTTTTTGTTGGTTATCTGTTAGACTAACTATAAGCATATACGCATTTCTGGGGGATATTAGGAGTATTGTAAATAATATTTCATGGTTGAATGGTTTTTGTTAATGTGTTTTGACTTCTGTTTTGGTGAAGAATAGAGAATTTTAGGGTTTCTTTATAGAGGGAGATTTAGTGTGGCTTCTTGAATTTGTTAAACTAAATAAATATAGACTTTTATATATTTCATTAGAGACTCTAAGAACGTGATTTTTTAATTCTTGAATTTTAAGGTATGATTCCTTGTTAGTGTGCGTGTACATGTATGTATACGTACGTGTATGTATATATACGCATATATGTATATATTTGCATATATCTACATATATACATACATACGGGCATATGTGTGTGGTGTCCGTTACAAACCAATCAATATAATATATTGAAAATGCGTACCTTCCTGAGATAATGTTATGTATGTATGTATGTATGTATGTATATTTACCTACCTACATATATATACACTCACACACACACACATATATACATATTACACAGACACACAGAGGCACACACAGACACATGCACGCGCGCGCGCAACGCACACATATACATAAAGATATCGTTAAAGAAAATAGAAGAGACAGAATAAAATATACCTGTTGGGCGAGTAGAGACGAGTAGCCCGAGGTAAAACTAACGAAGTTTTCTTGAAATAAATTTCGAAATATATATGTATTTATAAGCTTGTGCGTGTTTGTAACTACACGCCCGCACACGCGCGCACACACACACACAAACATGCACCTACGCCTACACGAATGATATTATGGTTCCCTGATATTTGCAAACTTCGTGACATCATCAGCTGTTCTTCCCTCGAGGAAGAGTTACAAACTATTATCGACAAGGAATGTAAAATATCATGAATGAAAGCCGACAACCGAAGTACACAAGCAAATAACAGGTCAATGAAAAGGCCTCTATAATACTGCTAAAACTAGCAGCCAAATGTTCTTTGAATTACACCTTACAGACCTAGAAGAACACTTGCAATAATGTGTTGACAGGTCTTGTACTTCTACGCGGGTGGTCCCAACCCTTCACTCACAGTCACGCTTCAGCTTCTGTTCCACAAGGTTGTTGTCGCCTATCTCTGCAAAATATGAATGAAAGGCGACAATGGAAGTAATGCAGACAAAAGGTTAAAGGTTAAAGTAATACAAACAACAGGTTAAACTAGCAGCTTTTCAAATCACGCCTTAACGATTGACGAAAGAAAGGAAACTGCAATAATGTATCATCAAGTTTTGCACTTCTTCCACTCGTATACTCCTCCACCCCTCCACCCACAACCATGTTCCAGTTTCTGACTCACAAGCGTACTGTCTACCCTCTGTCTGTCTGTTTGTCCATTTGACTGTTCTACCTCCACCACTCCCTCTCTCTCTTTCACTCTCTCATTCTCTCTCTCTTTCTCTCTCTACCTTTTAAATTGCTACTGCATTGACTTCTGTTGGTCAGTCTCACACCTCGTCCACTTAGGTACCCTCGACCTACTCACCACTCTTCCTCTCGTCACCTTTGTTGGACCCACCACTCCAGGCCCCACACTGACCATTACACCTAATCCTTTCTCCACAAAACATCTGTAATCTCCTCCCTGCATACATCTTTCTCTTAGTTATTGACTTAACAACAGTATAAATGGAACAATCTCAATTAACAGGGAAGGCCTTGCAAAATACAGGGGAACAGCCCTTCTCTCTAGATATAGCAAGTAGAATAATAAAATGTGGTCTTGTATGTACTGTATCAGAGGAAAAGACAGGATGTTCACAGCTGGTAAGGTTTGTGAACTGGGGTTCAACAATAATTTAATAAAATCAATTCTTAATGTTCTACCCTGGACAGGGAGGGAAGTTACCAAACTAAGACGTTGATCTCAACAACAATTAGCCAAACCGAAAATAGTACAGTGAACTACTAGAATGTGGTCGAATACAATATATATGAGTCTATATAGTGCTCTCAGACATAGCAAGAGGGTTTGGCTATGGCTGTTCGATCAGTGGTTATCTGAGGGTAATTAATAACGGCTAGTGTACAATAGTTATTACTCTTGGTTTCAAGCAGTTTTTCAATTGTGTACTATCTAAAGGAACCAACGAGAGTCAAGCATTATTATTATTATTATTATTATTATTATTATTATTAATATTATTATTATTATTATTATTATTATCATCATCATTAATAATAATAATAATAATAATAATAATAATAATAATAATAATAATAATAATAATAATAAATGCCTTGAAGCAGTACCAGGCATTGACTCTCATGGCTTCTAATCTTAACTGATTGGAAGTGTTATCATGTACATTGTTTTGTCTTGGTATAAAAAATGGCCTACAGCAAATATTCTGTAGATTTGAGTTCAGTCCTACTGCGCAGCACTTTGGGTGAGGGTCTTCTGCTATTGCCCCGAGCCCACCAACGCCCTTGAAAGAATTTGGTAGACGGAAACTGTACGGAAGTCCATCGTGTATATATATATATGTGTAAGAATGTATGTGTATATATTTGCGTTTGTATTTGTCTCTCCTCCACCCACCCCACACACACACTGCCGCTTGGTAACCCGGTTTTGGGGTCTTTTAGTTCGATAAATAAGTACGATAAGTGAAGCACTAGATTTTGAAAAAAATGTAATGAGGTTTATTTGTTCGACCAAACTCTTCAAGGCTTACCCAAACATGATCACAGTCCAATGACTGAAATAAGTTAAAATATACAGATAAAATATATAACCTTTCTTTTCCTCAAAGTTCTCGCCTTTCATTCGCGATTTATCCACAAGGCATTCCCACATTAAAATATCATACGTTTTTCTTTGGAATGGTAGGGTTGTGGGTATTTGATGGTATTTTTTAACTTGTTGTTGTTGTTGCTGATGCTGCTGTTGTTGTTGTTGTTGTTGTTATTTTGTTATTTGTTCCTTTCTATGCGAAAGGACATTTAGCTATTGACCATAAAATGTCGTTAGTAACATTTTCTGTGAGCTGTGAAGGAAGAATCATGGATTTTAATTTTAATTCTTTTTTATATCTATCTATCTATCTATCTATCTATCTATCTATCTATCTATCTATCTATCTATCTATCTGTCTGTCTGTCTGTTTGTCTGTCTGTCTGTCTGTCTGTCTGTCTGTATGTATGTATGTATGTATGTTTGTCTGTCTGTCTATCTATCTATTTGCATATATGCATATATGTATGTATGTATGTATGTATGTATGTATGTATGTATGTATGTATGTATGTATGTATGTGTATCACCAGCAGAAGGATAATGTAGTAAGCAATGAAGTGTATAG
>NC_068982.1:72954260-72957399 GCF_001194135.2 Octopus bimaculoides | reverse complement strand
TATATATATATATATATATTTATTTATATAAATTTATATATTTGTACGTACATACATGTATGCATACATACATAAACGCATACATACAAGCATAAATGCATGCATGCATACATACATATATACAAACATACATACATACACATAGATTCATGCTGAGATAAAGGGGCGTAACAAAACCGACTAAAATCATTCAATCGGAAATAAAGTGTTTCAATGAACCCACGCCGTTTCTTAGTCGGAAATTGAATCGCATGGCTGCGTCTGAGTTATGTCTTCTCACTGATTGTTTTTTTGTTTTTTTTCTTGTCTGATGCTTCAAAGTATTGGGAGTGAAATCTTGAGAATGTCTCAAACAGGTCAGTAGGTTGGATCCAAACCTTCAACACATTCAACTTCTTGATAATTGTTTAAATGTTGCTTTGACTATTTCAGATTTTGACATTAGTCTTCCTAATACATTGTATTAAATTACATGTCACCAACACACCTATACTCAGGAGATGTCACAGATAAGATTTAAGCGTTGGTTCTCTATATCAGTGATAAGGTACCTTCCTAACACACATAGACTGAGGAGGTACCACAGTTAAAATTTTTTTGTGTTGGTTTCTATAACGCAGATTAGGTAGCTAGCTTCCTAGTACATATGGACTGAGGAGGTACCACAGATGCACTGTTAATGTAATAAACGTTAATGTTATTTACGAAAGATATGAATGTCACACAATCTCATTGCGTTGGCTAAAAATTATATATTTTGCTAAACACTAAATATCTTAACTTTGTTGATTTCGCTGGTCTCAGGAGGGTTAGGGCTGCGATGACTAAATCGATGAAGATTGTACAGAAAAATAATAGGAATCATCGTTAATATTGTTCCATTATAATGATCGAACCATAAATGGGTTTTATGTAACCATGAAATTAATTAGGGACACTCTCTATCTATCTATCTATCTATCTATCTATCTATACATTTCTGGAACTTGCTCGATCATCTTCACTTATTTTCTACTTCGAGATAATTATATTAAACTGTGAATATGAAAAGTTGTAATTTTTACTCAGTAGCGACATGGTTCTTCGTTGGTTTCGACAGAGAGTAGTCACTTGTTCGATCACATGAATTACTCGTTCATTGAATTAATATTTAAGTAGCTGAATGTTCCGCAAATTTACGTGTAATTCTTTACGTAATTCTCATCTCGAATCAGCGTGACAGTGGAGTTGCAGCTTCATGCGAACAACAAAATATTGATAAAACTGCAAGATAAAGGGAAGATATATACCAGCCCAGTTGGGAAAATATTTCAGGGAGTCTCTTTATCGCCGTTAATTTTCTTACAATCTCTGATCCCATTGATCCTGTTACCATTTTTCTATGGAAAAACACTTTGTTTTAATTAATTTTGAAGTAATGAACAATTTCCTAAAATATATTTATCATTATATTTATTATGGCCACAGTCAAATGACTGAAACAAGTAAAAGAGTAAGAGAAAAGAGTATTATTATGTTGGTGTCTGGAACATGAATTATTAAAAATTTTTGATGGAAGTGTAGCGATGTGATGTTCAAGTTTTGGTTGTTTAGCCTTAACTAGTCCCTTTTTGGCTCCAACAAGGCCTTTGCTGCGAGTGGTCACATGACCGTTCCTGTGCGTGCCGATTGGATGCTTTAAGTCCTCCAATCAGACCTTTTCCCACCACAGCCAAAAATGCGGTCTTTTTGAGCCTACAGGTAAATAAGAATTTTGTGTGTGTGTGTGTTTTGTCAGTGAGGAGAGAATTGCCAGCAGGATTCTTTGAAGCTATTTTTTGTTTTTCCAGGGTACATCTTCATCTTCAAGAAGCACGATGAACCTATGTGTTTTATTTGACAGATTTATTCATGTTACAACAGTTTGCGGTGGAATAAATGTTGTAAAGTGGAGGCGCAATGGCCCAGTGGTTAAGGCAGCGGACTCGCGGTCATAGGATCGCGGTTTCGAATCCCAGACCGAGCGTTGTGAGTGTTTATTGATCGAAAACACCTAAAGCTCCATGAGGCTCCGGCAGGGGATGGTGGCGAACCCTGCTGTACTCTTCCACCACAACTTTCTCTCACTCTTACTTCCTGTTTCTGTTGTACCTGTAATTCAAAGGGTCAGCCTTGTCACACTGTGTCACGCTGAATATCCCCGAGAACTACGTTAAGGGTACAGTGTCTGTGGAGTGCTCAGCCACTTGCATGTTAATTTCACGAGCAGGCTGTTCCGTTGATCGGATCAACTGGAACTCTCGTCGTCGTAAGCGACGGAGTGCCAACAACAACAAATGTTGTAATCAAATTTAGCTTGTATTCGTATTTCTTGACGTTCTTTATCCTGACTTTTATTAAACCTGAAGATATAATACTACCAAGGCTTTAGCCTCATTGCACCATTTACAACATCGCTAAAGAATGTTAAAATTTAGATAAATTTATAATAGGAAGTTTGTGTCACAGAACCAGGGTTTATATCAAGCGGCTTTATATCAAAAGAGATATCTTAATCTTTCATCTGTTACTTGTTTCAGTCATTAGGCTACGGTCTTGATGGGGATCGCTTTAAAGGGCTGTAAGTCGAATTTAATCGACCCCAGTACTTAGTTTTAAAACCCAGTACTAATTCTGTCGGGTCTTTTGCTGAACTGCTAAGTTGCGGTTAGGTACACAAACCAACACTGATAGTAAAACAGTGACGGTGACAAACATATACACAAAAACATATCCATACATCCAACCAATCATCCATCTATCTACCCATCCATTCACCTATCTACCCATCCATCCACCCATCCACCCACGCCTCTAATCATCCATCCATGCACTCATCTATAATATAAATTCTGTTCTGTGTGTGTGTGTGTGTGTGTGTGTGTGTGTGTGTGTAAAAGATTATAACGGCCGTATTTTTCAACTGATTTTCTTCAAACTGGGAACATACATTACTTATGTTCCAGGGATGGTTTTAGACTGTAAAAAATTTTCACATAATGAGTAATGGGTCCTCTGGGGGGAAGAAAACACCCGTTTCTGGGTTATGTGGAGAAAGGAGGTAACTCTTTGCAAAGTAACTTTCAGAAACTGATTGCCTCCTTTACATCCATTGGTCGTA
>NC_068982.1:72949190-72953609 GCF_001194135.2 Octopus bimaculoides | reverse complement strand
TGATAAAAGTAAGTTAATAACTTACTGACAGAAGTAACTTCAAAAATTTCACTTAAATCAGTACAGTTAGTTAATTTCTCTAAAAATTCCTTATTTACTTTTGCAACAGTTTTGTGTCTTACTGTTAACGGCTGTTTTCTGGTTCTTTCGATACTGGCTCTTTGGTTCACTGACAAATTTCGCTTCAACCCGTACAATTCTTTATTTTCTGTAAACATTTCTTATTTACTTTCTGTCCGTCGTATTAAGAAATATAATTTCCGTTACCAAGTTATTTTCATTGTTTATTATCTTCTGCACCCGTGTATTTCTGTATACGTATATAACCATGCCTAGAAGGTAAGTGTCAAATTTGTCAAGGTCAGCCAAAAGAATGTCTATGTCCAGGGAAAGAGAGACAGCTGTAGAAAGGGACTGTGCTAAATGCACTAAAGAGTCCATATGGTAGTATTAAACCGGTTGAGTTTACTACTCGAAGTATAAATTCTAAGGACATATCAAAAAACATTGTCTGTATATGGATGATACAAAAGCTTTTATCGAGAAATAACAATAAGACAGAGAACTGTACATGGATTCAACACTTATATTCAAGTAATGTACTCTAAGAAAAAGTAAATGAATTTAAAACGATAACATGAAAATAGATTTAGAGAATAAAATCAGAGAATTAGGACAGAGCCACCCATATTAGTTTCATCTACTTACGGGTACAAGAAACTGATAAGATATAACTAAGCTTCTAGAGAAAAATCAGATGAATTTCTAAAATCAGATATCAAGTCAACGCCACAAATACAATTATTTTTGTCTTTTTAAGAATGCAGTGCCAGTGACCCATTACAGGTGCTCCAAGGGCGGGAGGAAGATAGCTTCAAATCAGCGACATGGCCTGAATACTTGGGAGAGTGAATGCTTGTGAGAGCCTGAATGTTTGCGACAGAGTGGACTGCGCTAAATGCACTAAAGAGTCCATGTGGTAGTATTAAACCGGTTGAGTCTACTACTCCAAGTAGGTCATGGTGGGGTTTGAACTCAGAACAAAAAAGCCGGTACGAATACCGCAAGGTATCTGACCTGACGTTTTTACAATTCCACCACTCCACTGCTATGTATTGGTAATTTTTTATCGACCCCAAAATAATGAAAGACAGAAGTCGCTTTGGTGGGATTTAAACTCAGCCTGAAAAGATCCCGAACAAACACCGCATGTTATTTGGTTCAACATTGTTACAGATTCGTCATGGATTAGTACTTTTCCTGTCGACCTCTGAAAGGATAAAATGTTATACACAATGTGAATGTTATAAATTAGATGAACGGTGAGTTGGTAGAATCGTTAGCACGCCTGCAAAATGCTTAGCGGCATTTTGTCAGACTTCACGTTCTAAATTCAAATTCCACTGAGGTCGACTTTGCCTTTCATCCTCTCGGGGTCGACAAAATAGGTACCAGTCGAGTACTGTGGTCGATGTACTCGACTTATCCCCTCCATCGAAATTACTGGTCTGGTGCCAAAATCTGAAATCAATGTTATAAATTAGAAATTACATGAAATGAAGACATTGAAACCTAGAAAACTTATTACATTTCATACTCACCATCAAAGACTAATAGTGATACAGACACGGGAGAGGGCTTGATGCAAATAGATCGATATTAAAACTAGCCTTAAGGTGACGAGCTGGCAGAATCGCTATCACGCCGGGAAAAATGATTAGCGGCATTTCGTCCATCGTCACGTTCTTAGTTCAAATTCTGCAGAGGTCGACTTTAATCTAAGGCTGTTTCAAGTGCGAATATTGGTTTAAATCTAACTTGGCTAACTTTTGCACAAATCAGTAGATGTTTTTGCCGATTTCAATATTAAACAAACATGAACTCAGAACGTCCAGAATATTCGTCACTGAGGAGACCAAAACATGTGGAAACACTGTCTCTGAAGATCCACCAGAGTTCTGAGTGAAGCCCTGTATTTTTAACACGTAAATCTCTTAGATGGGTTTTTTCCCGAGACAAAACAGTATAGCTAGTGTTCTACGTTTTTATACAATATAAATGTAATACACACCAGTATCATAAACGAAGCCTTTTGTATCAAATTTTCGGTGACATGTTCTTGCTAATTTATTTAGCGTCCCGTTGAAAACATTATAATGATCAGGTATTACTAACAAAACTAGACTATCGATGCCTATTATCTATTCTTTTCACATTTAAGTATTAAACTAATGCATCTCTAATACTCTTCTCTAACCTTTCCATTATTTATTTATCTATGATATACTTTATCTAATTCAGTGATACTTAAGTAATGTCTTATGTCTAATTCCCTTATCTCTGTTTCTTATTTAGCATAATATTTTGTTCGTTATATATTTTCCTCTTATCAAGGTTGTCTTGGCACATTTTCTCATCCGAATCTTGCATCAATTCCTCAATTAAATTCATGTATCGTCCGCAACAGTACTTCTAGTTGCTGATCATTTTCAGCTTACAACTTGAGATCGTCTGTATACAAAAGATGGTTGATTTTTATCGCATAGTTTTTGTATTGAAGTCCATTCTGGGTTAAAATGTTGGTTGATGATGTCAACATCAAGTCGAAAATTAATGGAGAGAAGTAATCTGCTTGAAATATTCCTGCTTATTATTCTTTATATATTTTAAATTGTTTTATTATCTAACTGCGATTCTATAAACTGTTCTGGTAACCAGTTTATTAATTAGCAGCGGACACGTGTCAGGTGATAGATAGATGAATCATTTGTTGGTCTTTACGTGAAGATTATTATATTGTTATTCTGTTGGCAAAGAATCCTTGACACTTAATCCACATTAAATGGATGTTAAACGTGGCTCTCGTCAAGCAGTGCGTTATATCAACCAACAATCACAAAAAAAAAAAAAAAAATGTATGTAGGCCATACCAAAACTTTTCGAGCTTCCGATGCTCTTTAGATCTAGTATCAAATCAGGTATTGTAATACATTTAGAGATGATTTCTCTCTTTCTCTTTCTCTCCATCTCCCAGTCTCTATTTCATTATTGCTGCATTATCTCCATTAGTCAGATAGTGTTTCTGTTAGACTTGATTTCGATTTCAAAAATGGGTTTCCAAAATATTTCTAATGTTTATTTAGTGAGTATATTGCCATTGCCTATATCATTGCAACATATTGTCCTACAGAATTTTTGTGGGTTGTTTTCAAAGGCGTGGTTTTCAGAGTAAGATTTTGCTTTAATGTTAAACATTTTAAAATCTAATATTTAAAGTGGATTATTTTTGCTTTAAGCTTTAGCAGATATATCCTTAGAATTAATCCTATGCCTTTGCTTAGATATAGATTCGCAGTTTACCCAATATTGCTATAATTGGCAATGTTCATCAGTGAGTGTTAAACCACAACGTAAATAAGAAACACGCCTACCGACATATATTATAGCCAATCACAACTTGTGGCGGCTGTGATAAAATGTCAACAAACATCAAAAGAACCGCCAGAGTTTTCGCGCCGAAATGCAAGCAGAAAATTCTGGAACATCTGCCATTTTCGTTATAAATGAATTTCGATTTCAAAATTCCCCAGAGCTGTCTTAATTGCGATCAAAGGTTTGCCTCACAGTCAGACCTTTAAAATACACTCTCCCAACTCATTCTTGCATCATTTTCTGGTATTCCTTCTCTCTTACGTACATCCTATAAGAGACATCAAACAGACAACTCTTATGTATTTGTTTCTCAGACACATATTGTTGTTGTTGGCACTCCGTCGCTTACGATGTCGAGGGTTCCAGTCGATCCGATCAACGGAACAGCCTGCTCGTGAAATTAACGTGCAAGTGGCTGAGCACTCCACAGACACATGTGACAAGGCTGACCTTTTGAATTACAGGCACAACAGAAACAGACCCCTTGAATTACAGGCACAACAGAAACAGACCCTTTGAATTACAGGCACAACAGAAACAGGAAGTTAGAGTGAGAGAAAGTTGTGGTGAAAGAGTACAGCAGGGTTCGCCACCATCCCCTGCCGGAGCCTCATGGAGCTTTAGGTGTTTTCGCTCAATAAACACTCACAACGCCCTGTCTGGGAATCGAAACCGCGATCCTATGACCGCGAGTCCGCTGCCCTAACCACTGGGCCATTACGCCTCCACCTCAGACACATATACACAACAGAGATAATATCTTCCGTCTTTTATCGTTTATTTGTCTCGGTTATTGGACTGCGGTCATACTGGAGTCTAGTTAAACAAAACAATCCCAGTACTTAGGCTTTATAAAATGGGTATCTACCGGTCCCTTTTGTCGGACCGGTAAGTTTCGGAGACACTAACAACACCAACTGTGAAACAGTGGTGTTGGATAAACACACATATACTCACACATTCACTCATATGTGTGTGTGTGTGTGT
>NC_068982.1:72947989-72949180 GCF_001194135.2 Octopus bimaculoides | reverse complement strand
ATATATATACGACAAGCTTCTGCACAGTTTTCATCTACCAAATGCATTCATAAGACATTGGTCAGTCATGGGCTTCGCTCAAGGTCTCACGTAGCGGATCTAAACCCGAGACCATGTGGTTGCAAATCAAACATCATAACCACACACCCATGCCAGTGCCTATCAACATAACAACCTTCTGTTACTAAAATAACATGGATAAATATTGATTTAAGAAATATCTTTCTTCTTCTCCTTCATCTTTAGATGCAGTCTTCAAACAACAACACGTCTTTCTTTTTCATCAGCTCATATTCAACGTTATAAAATGCTGGAGTTGTGTTTGTTCATCGTTTATATTATATTTAATCATCTACGCTACGTATTTTTGTCAGATTTTTTTTAAAGGGTTATATAATGTCATCTGGATTATTTTACTTGCTTCGCTACGTCGAATATTAATTCTGCACTGTAATTTATGCTTCCAGTCGTTTAATCTACGTCAGTAACTGCTGTATTTCATAGCGACACATTATTTAAAGTTGTATAGTCTATTTTTGTGATTATGCAAGCATATAAGCAATTGCTTAACTGGCTGATAGAACAAAGTATCAGAATCTTGTGGTTTGTTATTCCCCTTTGTACATTGGTGATAGCGTTTCTTAATTTATGCGGGTATTTAAGAGGTTGTCTCTTAGACGTATGGCTACAATTCACGAGATAAGCAGTTCAGCAAGCTTATACGTATCGTTGGCTTTTGTACGGTGAGTGGGGTCAACAACAGAGATCTGATTTGTTGTCACTGAAGAAATACGGCAGCTGATACTGTAATAATTACTTGTAACGTTCATATTTCTATACTTTTTAATACAACTGCAATAACTATTATTTACATCAGAACCATTGTTTCCTCTGTTTACGGCACCAATAATTAAATTTTAACACTTCACTTTAAAGCTCAAATTCTTACTTCGTCAACCAATATCCATTGTTGATATGTATTTTCTTGTTTTCATAGGTGAATATTTGTATTGTTATCTGTTTGTCACTGTTCAGCACAAATTATATTTGTGCATCTTTGTTTTCAGTATTAATGCATCAACCATCCGCATGAAGCATGCACTTTTATGAAAATAGCTCCTGACAACTTTCAGATGCATTCCATTTTGCCAACAGAACAAAATTATTTATTCTTATCTTTGATATTTAATG
>NC_068982.1:72944869-72947979 GCF_001194135.2 Octopus bimaculoides | reverse complement strand
TTATTTTATAAAATCTTTTGAATTTTCGAATGACTGAAATGTGCGTTATAGAAGAATCTTTGAAAAATAGCTAAAAAAAAAAAACAAACTTTGAAAGGAAACAATTAACTATAAATGATTGCAGACCAACTCCGAAATTACCTAATTTGCGAAATTCCAACAAGAAATGTATTCGACGACGCGGTTAACGACGGAAATCACTTCAGAGATGCTTTGTCGCTCATAAGTCTAACCCTAGCTGAAGCCAGCACACAGGCCAATGTACTTTTAACAGAGGTCTTTAATTTTCCTAGTTTTAGCTGGTCTGAGGGTTATATCCAACCTGGAACTAAGCAACTGAAGAGGAAGGTTACGAACGCTCTCCTCGATGCCACTAAAGACTTTCCCACGCAACAAATCATTACCCCTCCAATTAGGGAAAATAACAGACTCGACCTAGTCTTTACCACCAATACAGACTTCATTCACAATTTTCAGGTCATTACCACAGCTATTTCCAACCAAAGCATTATACAATTATCTGTATATGGTACGAAGTGGGTAACACACACAAATAACCTCAAACATGACTCACTCATCATGAACTTGAGTTTCAGGAAAGCTGACTGGAGAGATATCGAAACCAAAATCCTGAAAAGAAATTGGTCTCAGAGTATTAGCAACCTCAATATTAAGGTGGGAATTAAGTTTTTGTACAAAGAGCTAACCAAGAACTGTTGAACTCATGTCCCAAATAAATGCCTATTCCCACAAGAACTTGATTCCACGAGATAGAGGGAAACTAATACATAACAGAACCAAATACATAACCAGATTGGCTCTCTAGTGGATCAAAATGCTAACGATCCATCACAAATATCCACATTCTTGAGTCAAGAATATAACAAAACATTTTCCCAGCCTATAGTTAACAAAATAGTTCATAATCCAAACGAATTTTTTGATCCCCACAACTCAACTGCAGAGACACATCTAAAAATTAATGATATCATGGAAGATGATATACTTACAGCTATTGATGACTCAGATTCAAACTCAGCATCTGTACCAGATGATCTCCCAGCCATATTGTTAAAAACGTGCAAAAACCGCCTCATGAAATCATTGAAGGTACTTTTTCAAAAGTCGCCAGATACCGACATATTCCCAGGACTACTGAAAGACGCAGCAATAATACCTATATGCAAAGGAAGTAGCAGGGCTGAAGCTAAAAATTACAGACCTGTTTCCCCCACATCTCACACATCTGAAATTATCAAGAGCCTTGTCTATAGGTAAAATATGATAACATACTTGGAGGAAAACCACTTAGATGACACACGGCATGGGTTTCGGAATGGACGAAGCTGCTTGTCACAACTATTACAGCATCATGGTATTACCCTCAATAATCTCTTGAGGGGAAAGAGTACTGACTATTAATACTGTGATTTTGTTAAGGCATTTGACAAGATTGATCATGGAATCATCTGTCATAAGTTAAGAAATCTTAGTATCATAGGAAAAGTTGGAAAATGGCTCTTTAACTCCCTATACGGTAGGGGGTCAACCTGTTGCTGCAAATGGTTTTCTTTCTGCTTAGCTATTTGTAATAAGTCGTATACATCAGGGAACGAATTACACCGAAGACACAAAAATATCGATATATAAGCTAAACCTTATACATCAATGGGCAGGTAGAAACAGTATAAAATTTAGCAAATCAAAATTTCAGCTTCTTCATTACAGAGGGAATACCTCCAAATCGCAATATTTGACAAAAAGTAACATAATGATTCAGAGCACAAACGACATACGGCAAATGATGCATTTTTCATCAGCCATATTATCAAACTAACCTTTAAATGCAGCCAACTCATAGGTTGGATCCTACGAACTTTCATGACAAGAGAACCGGTAGTTTGGCTTACTTTATGGAAAACCATAGTTTTGAGCAAATTAGATTATTGCCTACAATTTTAATATCCTAACTCATCCGATCTCATGGAAGAAATTGAAGGGTTACAAATAACGTTCACCAGTAAAATACCTTCGGTTAAAAGTCTTGTTTACTGAGAACGTCTGACAGCGCTGCGTCTCTACTCTCTTGAACGCCGAAGAGAAATATATACTATTCACAAATGTATGGAAAATCGTGGAGGGACATGTTCCAAACTTCGACATTGGAGAGAATTTTAATGCATGAACTCTTATATACTGTCAGCTTCCAAATATGCTACCTTCGAGATCATGAACAAAAATACTCTATTGTACGGATCTCGTATTCAGAGGGCACAAACTGTTCAACTATCTATCTAAATTAATCAGAAATATAGAAGAAACTTCTACTTAAACATTAACCCCACTCCACAAAAAATTATTAGATGAACTCTTAACGACGATAGCGTACTAATGAACTATTCAAGGATGCACCCAGAGGAGATCAGCAGCTACAAAACTCGATCATAGACCACCTTCCAGTCAAAAAGCGACAACAGAACTAATAGAAAAGAAATTAAGGCGATGCTCCAGCATGGCCACAGTACTATCATTAAAAGAATAAAAGTACACGCGTCCGTGGGTGTGTGTGTGTGGGGGGGGGCGTGTGAGTTAATGTATGATTTGTCTTGTTTCCATATTGTACCAGACGGCAGTCTTCACTAACTATTCCCAATGGTACCACTAACTACAATCTTTAATATCAATGCCAAATACGTGTGCCTATATATGTGTGTATATATAAATCAGACTGGCACAGGGTACAGCTCTCCGGCTAATCACCAGTTCCAGTCAAACAGTGTAACCCACGCCAGTATAGAAACCGGATACTAAATGATGATGATGATATATATATATATATATATATATATATATACATACACACACATAATAAAGTGTGTATAAATATACACACATACAGATGTATATATACATTTGTATGTGTATATATTTACAGGCGTGACTGTGTGATAAGAAGTTTGCTTCTTATCCACATGGTTCTGGCTTCAGTCTCACTGCGTGCACTTTGGGCAAGTCTCTTCTGCTATAACCTCGGGCCGATCAAAGCTTTGTGAGTGGATTTGGTAGACAGAAACTGAAAAAGACCATTGTATATATATATATATATATAT
>NC_068982.1:72937633-72942838 GCF_001194135.2 Octopus bimaculoides | reverse complement strand
ATGTATATATAGATTTAAGGTGAATATGGTACTTAAGTTTAGGCACCGGAATTAAGTATGGTATTATCCATACAGTTTCAAAATAAGGTGATTAAAGTCAAAATAAGCAACAAGGATATCCAAAGTTAATGCAATACGATCGTTTCAAGCGACTCCGTTTAATTAAGCAATGTGAACATTTTACATTTGATGTAATGTTTACATTGCTTAATTAAATGGAGTCGCATGAAACAATCGTACTGCATTAACTTTGGATATCCTTGTTGCTTATTTTGACTTTAACCACCCTGATCTGGGTGTAATTGTTGACAACAATCTCAGCTGGAATGCCCGCATCAACAATGAGGTCAATATAGCTCGTAGGATGAGCTCTTGGATCTTAAGAACCTTCCGGTCCAGAGAACAAGGTGTCATCATTCCACTTTTCTCCTCCTTTGTACAGCCACACCTCGAATACTGCTGCCCCTTGTGGTCTCCCCATGCAAAACAAAACATCTTGAGGATTGACTCACCCCAGAGGGCACTCACCAAACGAAATTAAGGCATGACTGATCTTGATTATTGGGACCGCCTTAAGGCCTTGAAGCTCTACTCTCTCAAGCGCCGACGCGAGCGGTACATCATTTGTACGATGTGGAAAATATACCGCCAGCATTGCCCAAACGACCTGAACATTAGTTTCAAGGTTCATCCAAGGCTGGGACCACGAGCCATACGTCCCCTGCCCAATTCAGGATCACAGCATATAGGTACACTGTGGCATAATTTCTTTTCCTCAACAGGCCCTGCCCTATTTAACATTGTCCCGAAACAGATAAAAGAGGAAAAGGATCATATCAGCTTTAAACGGAGTTTTCTTCAAAGAATACCAGACAAGCCACTCATACCTGGATACAACTCACTCAATAAGAACTCACTACTTGAATGGACCATAGACAAAACTTGACTGTAAAAAGGATTTAGATAATCCTATCAGGTGGTGCTATTAAGTTAGACATGGCCTGGACCAATCTTTGGTCGAAACAAATCTAAGTTTATATATATATATATATATATATATATATATACACACACACACACACATCCTCAAGATTCACCATGTGCGTCACAAGCAGTACCGTAGAAAATTTGCAGTTTACTATCAGGGAGTGAATAATCATTATAGATATAGGGTAAAGGATTATGAATTTATTGATAAATTAATAATCAATAATTTTACCAAGTAGTTCGGTATGGAAAAAAAAAACAAAACATTATCGGTAAAAGCTTATACAAAAAGTTTTTTTTTCATAATTATAAACATAATTAAGGGATCAGCAAAAGTTGCTTCACCACATACCGAAATTTAGAAATAGCAGTTAAAATACTAATTCTTCTACTACAATATGTCTTCCATACCGAACTACTTGGTAAAATTAATAATTATTAATTTATCAATAAATTAATAATCCTTTACCCTATATCTGTAATGATTATTCACTCCCTGATAGTAAACTGCGGATTTTCTGCGGGACTGTTTGTGACGCACATGGTGAATCTTGAGGATGGATACGGACTTACTCGTCTATATAAATTCGGAAATGTTGTTTCTCTTATGTGATGTTCGATGTAGCCTGATCGAGCATGCATAGTTTTTGTCAGTATTTTCAAATTTATAATCTGGAATATCATGCTGAAGAAGGAAACGAATTATTGTTATTAATTGCCTTGGCTTTTCAATTCATTGACCTTCAGCGTATGATGAAGTTGCTAAAAACAGAAATGGTTGATGCGTTTATCCTTATTATTTTACTTAACTTATTGCCAGTATTAAGCTCACTTATCAATATTTGTCTAACTTTCCTATAAAACTCATTTCCAATTTTCTCCTCCATTTATGCGCGTGATATTTTATCAATTTCATTAACTTCTAAATATTTGTAGGTTTAGTTCTGGTCTAATTCTCAAATTTCAGTGTTTTTATCTAATGTAATCTCAGTTTCAGCTTATCTCAGTTTCAGTTAATTCACCTCTTAGCTTTAAACTCGTTTTTATATGTCTTTAGTGAATTTGTAATTAATTTTTACTATTTTTTTTTCTCAACTTGATATTATCCTTTGTAAACAATTCTATGTCATCCATATCAAGAAAATGGTTTATATTTTGTTTGTAGCATCTACAAGTATTGGGGATTTCGTTCAATAGTCTCGTTAATGGAGTCAGAGCTAAGCAAATGAGTAATGGGGGCTAATATGTCCCTTTTGAAGAGTCCACTTACATCAGCATAGGGGTGTTTTTGGTTTTCTACTTTTTGCTATGTAGTCATGTTGTTGGTTTCCAGTTTGACATAATTTTGTGCATGGTGTTTGTTAGTATTGAAGTCACTTTATTTATGTACAATGTCTCCGGTATGCAAGAGAGTGATATACTATCAAATGCCTTTCGGTAAACTATCCAGGTCATGCTAAGATTTGCTTTCCTCATTTGTTGTCTTCTGTAATATATCGGTCCACTAGTAGTCGCTCTTTACAGTTACACATTTTCTGTACTAGCAGGATGAGATTCCTCTCCTGGTGAGTAACCAGCCTGTTGCAGGATATAAATGAATGTAAGGGCTTTGTATATCGTTGACAAACAAGTTGTAAGCCTGGTTGGCTAATCACAATATCAGTGATTTTTCAGTCATTGTTTCCATATATCAATGTTGACAAATTCTACTTTAGTAAGCGACTGGCAGTGAGTACATGCAACTGACAATGTTCAACGAGGCAAAAATGTACACCAAGCATTTTCAACGCCGCTTCTGGGCGGCTTTCGTCTGCTACTGATATAGTTTTGTGTTTTCAAACACAGTGCGTCCATAAAGGATATTATCCCCACAAAAATATCAGACTTAATGTAGCTCTCATGGTTATATCTGCATTAAGTATGTTACAGAGATGGCTATAGGCTTGTCTTTGTTATTTCTGCTTTAGAGTATTATTGTTGCTGTCACCTCCATCAACCGTTCACATATCATGTTAGTCTATTGAATACTACTTCCACATATCTATGAGTAGTATTCAGGTTTTTCAACCAGATATTGGAGCGAAGCCTAAGGGTTTCCAGTTGTATGCAGTTCTTAACGTGATCCTGTAGACCATATTTGTACTGCTACTATATTATTTTTCATCTTCTCCTCTGATCCATTGTGCTTTCTTCCATATTCCCTCTCAGTATGTTTAAATTACCGTAGACATCACTCTAACTTTGTATGTGTGCATGCATGCGTACGCGCGCGCGCGCGTTTTAAATATAGTTTGTTATAATCCCTATAAAATACTTTTGGTATTTAATTCAAATACTTTTTTTAATTTCAGAACAAGTGTCCTGAAATTTTTTCCGTCGCGTCTTATTTTCTATGTTTTTCTCATCCGAATAAGTTTTTCTTCCCCTTCCAGGATGTCATCTCTTTTATTGATGCAATACATTTTAGTCATTACTTGCATCGTCATTACATAAATCTCAACGTTTTTTTGTTTTTTTTTTGTCATAAACATTGTCGAATTCCTTTTGTCATCATTTACGACCTTATTAATGACATGTCCTCTATACTCCGAGTCAACTGAGAGCACGTCATTGATGACGTCGCGAATGACAACGAAATTCGTTGATCGATTAACTGATTGATAGATTGATTCATTGACTGATTCATTGACCGATCGATTAATCAAATAATCGATTAGTCAATTGGTTAGATAGTTAACCAATTGACAAATAAATAATAAAGAAGTAAAACAGAAACAGTGAATGTGTTTTTTATTGGCATAATGACCTTCCCAAAATACAATAAAGCTCTATATTTTCTTTATACTTAAAACACGAGGAGGGTCTGGCCCAAATAGATTTGACCATCAAGCTCGTTGTTATTAAGGTAAATCATTTTCGCTTACCGAACTGATTGAAGGACTTGTTTAGTCCTTCGTGGAGCTGCTTGCTAGTGTATAGCTTCGAGAGATGTTTACATTGATTGATCCATGTCCAATGTTTAATAGATCTTATGTTCTCTTTAATTTTCTTTACTGTATCAAGTCCTCCTCAATATTGGCTCTGAATGATCTGTCAACACCACCATCACCACAACCCTCATCACAACCACCACCATCATCATCACCATCACTACCATCACCACAACCATCACCACAACCATCACCACCGCCACTACTATCACTAGAACCATCATCACCTTCGCCAACACCGTTTATCATTAACAACCTGATGACACATGTACAAGCCCAGCCGTTTAATCCGGATATAGCTAACAGACTCTTGTTAATCTCCCCTTCTTTTGAACTCCATCGAACTGTTATATTAATTATGGCTTTAAATTAATTGCACACACACCCTCCCCCACCACTCACCATCACCACTCTGCTGTCTTATCTACCTCCATCATCATCATCATCATCATCATCATCCTCATCATCAACGTCATCGTCATCATCGTCGTCGTCATCGTCAATGACGTCGTTGTCATCATCATCATCGCCGTCATCATCGACGTCATCACCAACATCATCAGCAGCATCATCATCATCGTCGTCGTCGTCATCATCATCATCATCGTCCCTACACTGCAATAATGAATATTAAAGCGGAAAGGGGCGGAGAAGTATGTCTGAAAATCAGAAATGGAGAGGAGGGGCTATAGGAAATAGTAGCAGAAGGAAGAGAAAAGGAGAAAGTGATAAGAACAACGAAGAGATGAGAGAGGAGAGGAAATGATGAGAGGACGGGGAAAATGAGAGGAGTCGTTGGGGATGGAGGTGAATGATGGAGAGACGAAGAAGAGGTGGAGGTGGAGGAGATGGACAGATGTGAAGATGAGGCGCAGAGAGGAAGGAAAACAAAGGTGGGAGGAAGGGAGCGGGAAACGAGGGAGACAAAGAGAGGAGGAGGGAGAGAAGAGGAGGTTGGAGGTGGGGATGAGAGGAGAGGATGAGGTGCAGAAGGGTGGAGGTGGAGGAAGGGTATAAACGATGAAAGACGAAGACGACGACGACGACGACGACGATAAAGAAGAAGAAGAAGAAGGAGGAGGAGGAGGAGGAGAAGAAGAAGAAGAAAAAGGAGGAGGAGGAGGAGGAGAAGAAGAAGAAGAAGAAGAAGGAGGAGGAGAAGGAGGAGGAGGAGGAGGAGAAGAAGAAGAATAATAAGAAGAAGGAGGAGGAGGAGGAGGAGAAGAAG